>NC_043700.1:43496800-43548225 GCF_006229205.1 Suricata suricatta | reverse complement strand
GGAAAGGCCAGCTACCTCTCCCCACATTCCTAAGGGTGAGTCCTGCAGATGGGAACTTTAGATAAGACCCTGTTACCTAGTGTTAAAGTTAACCCTATAGTCACCAAACAAGACCCTGAACTCGCTCTGTAATTGGTTAATTTCAAAGATACCCTAAATGTTGTAATTGGGTCCCGCCAAAAGTAACGAACGCTCTGAACAGTGTGTATGGTTAGAGCTGCTGCCAATACTGTTGTACCATTATGATTGGGTCACTGTACCTATGTCACAATCTCCTGTAACTCCCCCTTCCCAAACTCATAAAAGTCCTACCCCGCCTTTGTTCGGGCTCACTCCACGTGGATCCAGTAAGCCTGTGAGCCTGAGTTTAGGCTGGCTGGGCCTAAATTCGTAATAAAGCCCTTTGCTTTTGCACGCTTGCTTCGGCCTCCCTGGCGGTCTCTGGTTTCTGGGGGCGATAAAGAAATCTTGGGTATAAAAATAAGAGCCAGAAATATTAAGGCTGTGAAATCACACCTGGCTCTAAAACCAGGGACAGCACTGGCCCTCCAAGCAAACAACTAGTAGCAAGAAGCCATGAAGATGCTTCCTACTCTGCAAACAATATTGGAAGAAGATCCCTACAAACACTGCACATGGTGGGAGCATCTGAAAAAAGTATAGGTCAAGCCTCTAGGGCCTTGGGTCAGTAATAGGGACAAGCATGGAAAATAGTCCCTAAAATAAAAAGGATGGTTAACTGGCAGAGGGCCGTTAGGGTTCTTTGAAGAATGGGGGAGCAGACTGGAAGTCCAGAGTGGTTATCTAGGCATGAAGCAATGAAGCTGGAGGTGGTGGCAGGCATATTTATAATTGGAGAGACGGAAGAAATTTGCAAAAAAAAAGATTCACTGGAAATTAGTAGTTGGCTGAATGTGCAACTCAAGGCAAAGATGATGCGGAGTCTTTTGGAAGAAATATGAGAGCAATAAGAAACATAATGAATCAAGAAGGTGATCCTTTTATAGGGAGAATAATATCCCACCAAAATATATGGTGTTGAGCAACATACGTTTTGTTCAAGCAAATAAAAGTGTGTGACTGTCCCTTCATTTTGGACATCAGAAGACTATTGTTTGCTTTAATGAGTATATATGACACAGAATTCCTTTTTTTCACAAGTTTACCTAAAACATTTGTTTTTGAAAAACTTATTCAAGTTCTTATTTAAATGTTAGTCAGTTTTATGTAGTGTAATATTGGTTTCAAAAGTAGCATTCAGTGATTTATCAATTATACACAACGCCCAGTGCTCTCACAGCAAGTGTCCTCATTAATGTCCATCAGCCATCTAGTCTACCTCCCACCCTCACCCCCTCCAGCAATCCTCAGTTTGTTCTCCATCCTTAAGAGTCATAAAATATTTGGGGCGCCTGGGTGGCTCATCAGTTAAGTGTCAACTTCAGCTCAGGTCATGACCTCATGGCTAGTGAATTTGAGCCCCAGGTCGGGCTCTGTGCTGACAGCTCAGAGCCTGGAGCCTGCTTTGGAGTCTGTCTCTGTCTCTGTCTCTCAAAAATAAAGATTAAAACATTTTTTTAATGTCATAAAACATTTAAATTAGCATCTTTTTCTTTCGGGATGCAATTATCAATATTCTTTCTTAAGTTGGTGGTTTTAATCAGAAAAACAAATGCTTATAGAAAGCTTGCTTAGGTATGTAGTGTTGAGTCCCTTGTGTCCTTGGCTGATCTCACTTGGTCCTCACATCAACTAGTCAACAAAGCAAGAAAAATCTCACCAAAAACAACCAGCTCTCTTCCTTGATTTGCAGCCTTTAGTTATTTATTGAATCAGAAAATTCTTGCTTAGCACTTGAAAACTTCATTTTAGTAAGCAAGGAAACAATTGCATATAGCTTTAACAGTTCACAAAAAAGAAAATACAGAATACAAGAGAACATGCTGAGAAACAAGGGCATAAGAAATAGCTGACATTACCCCAGAGACAGCCCCACACAGCGGAATCAGGGAGGAGCAGAGATGGAACAGAAATTGCCCAGTCATTGCACAAATCTGTGTACTATAAGGATCTCACAAGCACTTCGTAGGAACTGTTTTTCTTCTCTGCTGGAGTTAATTTTCTGGAATTCTTATAACACTGTGATTTCTCTGTCTGGTTTATAAGCAATTCTAGAAATTTAGGAATTTAAGGTTAGATTCTAGGAATTGAACCAGGAGCATCTCGTGTCCTCTTTTCCTGCTACAATTTTAGGAAGTATTCTGTAGTGAATGTGACTATTCTTCTGTCTCTTTCACTGATAAGACATGAGCCAGACAGCCATCTACGTTTTAATTATGTAGTGGAATCAGATGACTTCTTGCACTGAATTTCTTAGCATTTTCTGCAGGAGAGAATTTCATTTAAACCAGAATTGGTGGTAATCATGTCATATTCCAGTTAAGGTTAAGCAGTTTTATGATTCCAAAGAAATAAACTTTTATAAGCAATGTTTTGCTTCCTAGACTTAGGGGTAAAATTTAATATCTTCAAGGTTGAAAGTCTTTCTTTAGTAACCAAATGGACATTCTTTAAGAAAATACTAGCGTAATGGAACTATTTTGTATTAGTCTATTGTATTAGTATTGTATTGGTTTTGTTATTATATTGTATTGTTTTCTTATTATATTATATTGTATTGTATTATTATTGTATTGTATTGATCATCATAAAAATGCTAAGGATCTTTTTGTAATGTCTGCACTATAGGTTCTAAATTCTACAGGTAAATATTATAGAAAGAAGTTGTTTCTCATCAACATTTTCTGTCTTGATAAAGAGCTTCTGAAAAACTACCAGAAATTTGTGTAGCAAATATCTGGGAAAGGTTGTGAAGATCGTTCATCCAGAATCTTCAACCTAACTGTGCACAGCCATTTTGGATATCCAGTTTCAAGCTCTAAAAAGAAACAGATGGGTAAAAAGAAGTTATTTTCTCAAACATCTATAGCACATTACATTTCAGTTATTCATTTTTATCTACTAATTACAGTAGCTTTTCTGGATTCTGTTGTACTATACTTGTTCACACTCTTTCCAGGTCTCCTTAGCCATGGCTAATTAAGCAGTCATTATGAAATGAAGAAGCCTATCACACAAGAAAGAAAATCATTTTGTTTTCCATTACAGGAGGCCAAACAGTTTGCTTGCACTAAGGAGCGTATCTCTCCGTTTTCAGTAAGACTCAAGTCCATCGTTAAGGAATGGAAGAACCATTAAAAATGTCCTTCCTTCTCATTCCAACACAGAAAGTGTATTGGGCAAGATTTCTTGTTAAGAATGTTTTTTGCAGGGGCAGGTGTCTGGGTGTCTCAGTCAGGTGAGTGGCTGACTCTTGATTTAGCTCAGTCATGATCTCAGAGTCAGGATTGAGTCCCACGTAGGGCACTGTGCTGAGTGTGGAACAAGCTCTCTCTCCTTCTCCGCTCCCCCTCTCTACCTCTCTCTAAAATGAAAAAAAGGAAGATAGAACAACAATGTTTTGTGGGGGAAAGCTTCATATTAACTCAGTACATTGTAGAAACTCAGTATAAATCAATGAATGGATGAATGAAGGAATGAAAACAGAAGCTCTGAAATGTAACCACACAATGCTCTTTTTGTCTCCCTTCAACAAAAATCACAAATTTTTGATAAAATTTCTAAGATAGACATTGCAATTAAAAAGTGAAATCATCCCTCTGATAGAGTCAGTTATTGATTAGGTAAGTGAAACTTTGATAAAGCAAATGGGAAATAGCTGTTCCATTAGGAATGATACCTTCTTTGTAATTACCAGTGCTATTATGTCCTTTAAAATTCCTCATAAAAAACCATAGATGTGTATATAAAATAGTTTGAAAAAGAAACATTGTTTTTGTTGTGTCTAAAATGTCTTGAGACTGACAACAATGTCAAATCCTAGCTTGCTCCATAGTCAGGTTGGAAACTCTCTGCTGAATTATCTGAAACATACCCTGCTGAATTATCTATTGGAAATTTTAGCATGCGAGAGAAGACAGTTCCAACCATCTTACTCTCCTGGTGAGGACAGAAGGTGTCCCCACTCGATCAATGAGTAGGTAGTGGTGGGGGGTGGGTTGCCATCTGTCACAGGAACCTACCACTTTAGCACTTTGATTGGGATCTGCGATTCCTCTTGAATCTTTATTTGCAGATTTCTGTAATAATAAAATTTTGTTGAGTCAGGAACTGTACCAGATATCACAAATACACACACACACACACACACACACACACACACACAAGCACACCCCATGCAGACTGTCTCTTCTTGATCCATGAAAAATCTAAGAAAGCTTGTAAATTGCTATGGGAGAGGATGAGGAGAAAGTTCTGATTAGTGAAGTGTTATCAGAAACCATTTTTTCCTTGTAAACTTTGTGGTGGATCTCTCCAACAGAGAGATTGACAAACATTTCTTAAGTGGTAGAGTTTCCACTGAGAAAACATCTCTGTTGAAATCCAAGCAAAATCAAATTTATCACAATGAAGTGGGGTACGGGGAAAAATGCTCACTCAGCTCCATTCCAACTGTGAGGCACACTCCGAGATCCTTTGGTGTGATAGGAGGATTCTAAGGGACCAGACTGAAAGCTATCATAATCACACCCTTTTAGCCATTAATATAGAAAGCATAATGAGAATTATTCACTTGAAAAATAGTTGAAAATCTTGGTGATTTTAGAGCTTTGTTATATTATTGGACTTTTTCAAGGAACAGCAAATTGTTAAGTGACACCAAAATTATTATTGAAATGGCCACAGAATAGCACAACCAACCGAAAGGAGGTGAGGGACCAGCCATACCCGTGTGATGCCGTGTGGGCCTAAAGACGGCTGGGAGTCTCTCCAAGGACTCTGCAGTTCTTTGCTAGTAAAAAGAGGTGCTATTAACCTGCAATCAGTGTTCTAGAGGGATGCCCACTTTATAAGCCCACAAAATAAATTTTCTAGCTATCTCTAGAAAACACCTAGTAAATGTGTAAATATCAAAACACATGGGGAAAATATTCTTCCCCACGTTATTTTCTTATAAATGAAGGAGCCTAAGAACTTATAAAACAAACTTACATTAGAGAGGAGTGGGAGTTTCTTTATGTATATAATAAGAATTGCCTAAGGCAGGTCTTTTCACCTCCAAATCTAAATCCAATTTCTGAATGTCTGAAATTCCATAGCCAGCTATATTCTTGTTTGTATATGGAAACACAATAGGTTTTTATATACAAATTCATAGCCTAAAATCTTACTAAATTCACTTTATTTACTATAGGATTTATTTATTTGTTTGTTTGTTTATTTATTTATTTAGAACACTAGTGGGGGAGGGGCAGAGAGAGACAGGAAGAGAGAATCCCAAGCAAGCTCTGTGCTGGCAGCTCCATCTCACAGAATGACACAGGGCTCCATCTCACCAACTGTGAGATCATGACCTGAGCTGAAATCAAGAGTCAGGTGCTTAACCAACTGAGCCACCCAGGCACCTCTAGTATAGGATTTTTTATAGATGATAGTGTGTTCAGCAAATCAAAAAGGTTTACCTTTTCCTTTCTAACTTTTTTCTAATTGTAATGGCTATAATCTCAAGTAAAATGTTCAATAGAAGTGGTGGGAGTGGACATCATTGCTTTGTTCTTGTTATTATAGAAAAGGTATTCAGTCTTTTAACCATAAATATATTAGCTATAGGTTAGTTTGGTAAACACTTTCATCAGGTTTAGAAAGTTCCCTTATGTCTTAGTTTGCTGAGTTTTATCAGGAACATGAATTACATCTTTTCCAAATGCTTTTCCTACAGCTATTGAGATGGTCATATAATTTTACTCTTTGTCCGATAATTCCGTGGATTAGCCTGATTGATTTTTTAATGTTAAATTTTCCTCACATTCCTAGGGTAACCCTCATTTGGTCCAATACCTATCCTTCTTATGCATTGTGAAATTCAATTGGCTAAAATTTAACATTTATGTCCTTATATTTATTAGAAATATTGGCAAGCAGTTTTCTTTTTGTAATGCTTTTCTTTAGGTGGATGACAGAAAAATACTCTTATTACAAGAGTTGAGAAGTATCCATTCTCTCTCGTTTTATTTGGAAAAGCTTAGGTAGAATTGGTATTATTTCATCATTGTATGTTTGGTAGAATTCACAATTATTATTATTATTATTATTACTAGTAGTAGTAGTCATAGTAGTAGAAAGTTTTTTTTTTTTTTACTACAAATTCAATTTCTCTGTTAAATACAGAGATATTCAGGTAATCTTTTCCTTCATGAGTAACTTTGGTGGTTTGAAACTTTCAAAAAGTTTACTATTTAATTATACTGTCAAATATATATTAAAATTAAAGTTTTTCAAATTAACCTCCATATTCTAAATATTGTCAACTTAATAAGGGACATTACTCTCCTGGGGTGTCACCTTTATGATTTCTGATAGTCATTTTGACTCTTTTACTTTTTTCTGTTCAGTGTGACTGGAAGTTTGTAAGATTTATTAATTTTTGAACAACTGCTTTTGCTTTGATTGTTTTCCTACAGGACCCTTTTTATTTTCAATTTCATTGGTGACCAAAGTTTATTGTTTTCCTGTCGTCTACTTGCATGGAGTTTTATTTGCTTTTCTCTTTTTGGTTTCCTAAAATGAGAGCTGATGTCATTGATCTGATGCCTTTCTTCTTTTCTAACATAAGTATTTAGTGCTATACACTCTCCTTTAATTACTGATTTCACTACTTCCCACCAATGTTGGTATGTATGGTTTCATTTTCCTTTAGTTTAACATATTTTCTATTTTCCCTACTGATTTTTTTATTTGACCCAGGTATTCTTTAGAATTTATTCTCTAATTTTCATTTGGAGATTTTCCCAGTAGTTTTCTGTCACTGATTTTTAATAAAATTTTATTTTGATAACATATTTTTATAACTCCAATTCTTTTAAATTTACTGACTTATTTTATGCCCCCCAATATAGTTGATGCTTTAGTGAATTTTTCCAATAGTGCACAAATCAATATTTTATTTAACTCATATATTCTGCTCTGAAATCATGTCTTGCTTTGTTTTTCCTTTCCTTTCTGCCGTCCTTTCCTTCCCCCCATGAAGACTGAAGGCTTCATTTGGGGTGGAATCACGTTAAAGTGTTGTTTTACACCTCCCATGTCACTTAGCTTAGGGCTTGTTCTACTTCAAACACACAGGCGACTATTTTTTAAATCAGTCAGCTGTTGCAAATGAGGTTTTCTTACGTGGAGGGGGTGAATATCAGGAAAGACTGGCTCAGTCCTTGTCTGCAGCTCATCGCCAGAGTATCCTTTATTCTCCACTCCCAGGGTCTCCCTAGGGGGGCTGTCAAGAAGGAAACTGAGTATTGACATAAGCTTTGGGATAAGTCTGTGGTTAATATATAATCATCTAAGAAATTTCTAGAAGGTTGACCCTCAGGTTATACCTTATAACAATTTAATCAAAGGGAGAAACTAAAATTAGCATTCTTTTAAAAAACCTCTATGATTCCAATGTGTAGCACAGTTTGGGAACGTCTGGGATAAGCGTTTGGAGAGGAGAACATAAACATGTAAAAGCTTGATTTATTGTTACTCTTACATTGTCCTCAGGAAGAGGCTTAGACATCTTCCCCATGGAGTATCAGCTATAGTGACAGAATTTATCTACTGTCAGATGACTGGTCCCATTTCAACAGATAGAAAATACATACCTCTGAATTTGCTTCAACTTAAAACATTTTTGGTAATAAATTAATAATGTACCAACACCTGCACCAATAATAACCAGGACAAGCACAACAGCCAAGATGGATACATCTGCAACATTAAAAAATATAAGCTTTAGCCAGGATATCAACCTTAGGGCAATGAAGTATTAGCTGAGCTATTACAATCCAGCTTCTCCTTTACTTAAAGGACTTTAATTCCCCCTTCCTCCCCCATTTTTTAAAAACATAAAGTAAAAGACCAAAACATTATGCAAATTATCATGCATATTAACAATTGACACTCAACCCGAGAGTCCATTGGGTGTAAGAACTACAATTAGCAGGAAATGTTTTGACTGTTAGTTATTAACTGACTGTAAAAAGGCCTTGTTCAGGGCATCTGGGTGGCTCAGTCAGTTAAGCCTCTGCTTTGGCTCAAGTCATGATCTCACAGTCCGTGAGTTCGAGCCCCGTGTCAGGCTCTGTGCTGACAGCTCAGAGCCTGGAGTCTGCTTCAGATTCTGTGTTTCCCTCTCTCTGTGCTCCTCCCTTGCTTGTACGCTTTCCCTCACCTCTCAAAAATAAACATTAAAGAAATGTTTTTAAAAAGGCCTTGTTGTGTTTCAGTTTCTTAGAAGATCCTATCCAAATATAACTAGAAGAAGATATATTAATTCTAAAGAGCAATTGTAGTAAATTCAAATTTGGGTGTTTAAATATGCAAAATAGTAAACAACCATACAAATCCACATGGAAACACAATATACATACATATAGATAGATAGATACATACATTATATGTATATATAGACTTGGGAAATAAGGAAAAAGAGGTTCTCATTGTCTAGGCTTTGGATACATGCAAGATATTATGTTCTAGGATGCTCACTGGTAACATGTAAGTTTTCTCCCCAGTCCACATATTCCTGTTCTTCCTCACACTGGCACTGAAGTTCATGGCCATCCACCTAGAAGAATGGTTAATTGTATAATTTTATCAGGTTATATGTGTGTTTTGTACCTCACTTAGTACTGGTTCTACAGCATGCACACACACACACACACACACACACACACACACACACACACACACACACTTTTACTGATTAACTAAACTGCATACCAAAATCAACATTGGGAAAAAATAAGTAAACAAAATGACAAGAAGTAACAACTTTTGAGGATGGTCTTCGGACAAGAGAATGATTCTGACAATCCAAAACCAGATGCACTAGATGGCTTTACTTATCTTTCTAGAAGGCGTCAATCTTTTGAAAGGAACAGCCCTGTTAGAGTTGGACAAATCATCACCACACAACTGGCTCTGACTAGTCTTAGTAATAACAAGATAATATTAGTGTGAGAAAAAAGGATGGCACAATGTTTAGTTTATCAAAGACCACTGTGTAATGATTCAGGATATGTGCTATTTCTGTATTTAAAATTCAGCTTTTCTTTTAACATATCATATGACTTATTCTCCACCTATATTAGGCATAGGAATAGTGCCCACTTTCAAGACCGTTATGAAGCCTTTAAAATTTAATACATCTAAAGTACTTGAAAGAGTACCTGATACATATACAACTTTATATGTGTCACTGATCAATTGCTCTAAGGAAAGATGTTACCCAAAATGCAAACTGCTAGGTATTGCTAGTATCAGATAGTGTTAATTGAGTAATTATATATGATATATAATATGTATGTTATAAATTTTTGTTACTTTGTCAAAAGTTTTAGATTAATGTTGACATTGTTATAATTTAACTATAAGTGACATTATGATAGATCCAACTTTAAACTTTAGGTTTAAACTTCATATGTACATAGGTTACTAGGTTTCAGGATTTCCAGTCCAATGATAAAATATATACTTGTAATATTTACAATATCTATGAGTAATATCTGGTTTCGATCTTTGGATCAATTTTATGGATGATACAGGAAAAAAAATGGATCCCAAATGTGTATTTTATTTAAAAATAAACACACATACAGGAATGAAGTTCTATGTAAATAAATGATGGGCAAGATATTAATTTAAAAAGGAGTTAATTCTTACAGCATTTTCATTGCACAGAGAAGAGCAACTGGTTGAATTGTAGACCTTTTCAAGTTTCACACATTCGCCATTGCTGCACACCTGGAAATGAAGTTACCAATATGAATTAATGATTTACTTTTAGAATTTATATGGGTTTTTTCTATTATATAAAAAAAACACATCTAGAATCTTCTGTAGAAGTCCTTCATAAATATTCAATAACGATTTGAAACTAACGTAGTGTATAAACATTGTTATATACAAACTCATTATCTTTTATCCAGATTTCTAGATTCATCTTTTTTAATTTTATTTTTCATTGTTACTTATAGTTTATTGTCAAGTTGGTTTTCATATAACACCCAGTGCTTCTCCTCACAAGGGCCCTCCTCCATGACCAGCACTCCCTTCCCCTTTTCCCCCTCCCCCTTCAGCCTTCAGTTTGTTTTCAGTACTCAAGGGTCTCTCATGATTTTCCTCCCTCCCTCTCCCTAACTCTTTTCCCTCCGTTGCCCTCCCCATGGTCCTCTATTAGATTTCTCCTGTTAGACCCATGAGTGAAAAGATATGGTATCTTTCCTTCTCTGCCTGACTTATTTCGCTTAGCATGATACCCTCGAGGTCTATCCACTTTGCTACAAATGGCCATATTTCATTCTTTCTCATTGCCATGTAGTACTCCATTGTATATATATACCACATCTTGATCCATTCTTCAGTTGATGGAAATTTAGGCTCTTTCCATGATTTGGCTATTGTTGAAAGTGCCGCTATGAACACTGGGGTACATGTGCCCCTATGCATCAGCACTTCTGTATCCTTTGGGTAAATCCCTAGCAGTGCTATTGCTGGGTCATAGGGGATTTCTCCTGAAGGTTTTTTGAGGAACCTCCACACTCTTTTCCAGAGTGGCTGCATCAGTTTACATTCCCACCAACAGTGTAGGAGGGTGCCCGTCTCTTCACATCCTTGCCAGCATCTATAGTCTCCTGTTTTGTTCATTTTAGCCACTCTTACTGGTGTGAAGTGGTATCTCAGTGTGGTTTTGATTTGTATTTCCCTGATCAGGAGTGATGCTGAGCATCATTTCATGTGCCTGTTGGTCTTCTGGATGGCTTCTTTGGAGAAGTCTCTATTCATGTCTTCTGCCCATTTCTTCACTGGATTATTCATTTTTCAGGTATGTAGTCTTTGAGTTCCTTGTAGATTTTGGATACTAGCCCTTTCTCTGATATGCCATTTGCCACTATCTATTCCCATTCTGTTGGTTGCCTGTTAGTTTTTTTTTATTGTTTCCTTTGCATTGCAGAAGCTTTTTATCTTGATGAGGTCCCAATAGTTCATTTTTGTTCTTGATTCCCTTGTCTCTGGGGATGTGTCGAGTAAGAGATTGCTGCAATTGAGGTCTAGGAGGCTACTTCCTGCTTTCTCCTCTAGGGTTTTGATGGTTTCCTGTCTCACATTCAGGTCCTTCATCCATTTTGAGTTTATTTTTGTCAATGGTGTAAGAAAGTGGTCTAGTTTCATTTTCTACATGTTGCTGTCCAGCTCTCCCAACACCACCTGTTGAAGAGGCTGTCTTTTTTCCATTGGATACTCTTTCCTGCTTTGTCAAAGATTAATTGGCCATATACTTGTGAGTCCAGTTCTGGGCTCTCTATTTTATTCCATTGGTCTATGTGTCTGTTTTTGTGCCAATACCATACTGTCTTGATGATGACAGCTTTGTAGTAGAGGCTAAAGTCTGGGATTGTGATGCCTCCTATTTTGGTTTTCTTCTTCAATATTACTTTTGGGGTTTTTTTGTGGTTCCATACGAATTTTAAGATAGTTTGTTCTAGCTTTGAGAAGAATGCTGGTTCAACTTTGATGGGGATTGCACTGAATGTGTAAATTTCTTTAGGTAATAATGACATTTTAGTAATGTTTATTCTTCTGATCCATGAGCATGGAATGTTTTTCCATTTCTTTGTGTCTTCTTCAATTTCCTTCATAAGTCTTCTATAGTTTTCAGCATACAGGTCTTTTACATCTTTTACATCTTTCTTTCTTTCTTTCTGAATTGAATGCCTGTTATTTTTTCTTGCCTAATTGCTTTGGCTGGTAATTCCAGTACTATATTCACTATAAGTAGGGAGAATAGGTACACTTTTCTTATTTCTGATCTTATAGGAAAACTTTTCAGCTTTTCACCATTGAGTATGATGTTAGTTGTGCGTTTTATATGGCTTTCATTATATTGAGATACATTTTTTCTGTACAAAATTTGTTGAGAGTTTTTATCATGAAAAGATTAAAAATTTGCCTAATACTTTTTCTGCTTCTATTCAGATGATTATATAATTTTTGTACTTCATTCTCTTAATGAGGTGTATCATTCATTAATTTGTGTAAGTAGATGCTTCCTTGCATCCCACGAATAAATTCCACTTGAGTATAGTGTATAATCCTTTTAATGTGCTACTGAATTCCTTTTACTGAAAGTTTTCCTAGGATTTTTCCATCTATGTTCATCAACCATATTATACAATTTTCTTTTTTTATAGTTTCCTCTTATGGATTTGATAGAGGATAACGCTGGCAACATAAAGTGAGTTTGAAAGAGTTTGATTTTTTGAGATGATGAGAAGGAATGACATTAATTTTTTAAGTATTTGATAGAATTCACAAGTGAAGCCATCTTATCTTGGGCTTTCTTTGTTGGGAGATTATTAATTATTGTTCTAATATCTATTGATTTCTTCAGATGTTCTATTTCTTCATAATTTAGTCTTGGTAGGTTGTATGTTTTTCAGAATTAATCGATTTTTTTAAATATTCAATTTGTAGAATTATCCATAGTATTCTTTTATGATACTTTCTATTTCTGTGATATCAGTTGTGATGTCTCCTTTGTCATTTATAATTTTATTATTTGAAACCTCTTCCCTTTGTTTTCTGGTTAGGCTATGTAAAAATTTGCCAATTTGGCTTCTTTTTTAAAAAACAAAGCTGTCATCATCAAGACACATTGGCACAAAAACAGACACATAGACCAATGGAATAGACTAGAGAACCCGGAACTGGACCCACAAGTGTATGGCCAATTAATCTTTGACAAAGCAGGAAAGAGTACTCAATGGAAAAAAGATGGCCTCTTTAGCAGATAGTGTTGGCAGAGCTGGACAGCAACATGCAGAAGAATGAAACTATTGACAAAAATAAACTCAAAATGGATGAAGGACCTGAATGTGAGACAGGAAACCATCAAAACCCTAGAGGAGAAAGCAGGAAATAGCCTCCTAGACCTCAATTGCAGCAATTTCCTACTCGACACATCCCCAAAGGCAAAGGAATCAAGAACAAAAATGAACTATTGGGACCTCATCAAGATAAAAAGCTTCTGCAATGCAACAAAAACACTAAAACCAAAACTAATCGGCAACCAACACAATGGGAATAGATAGTGGCAAGTGGCATATCAGAGAAAGGGCTAGTATCCAAAAATCTATAAGGAACTCACCAAACTCCAGACCCCAAAAATGAATAATTCAGTGAAGAAATAAATGGGCAGAAGACATGAATAGAGACTTCTCCAAAGAGGCCATCCAGATGGCCAACAGGCACATGAAACGATGTTCAGCATCACTCCTGATCAGGGAAGTACAAATCAAAACCACTCTGAGATACCACCTCACACTGGTCAGAGTGGCTAAAATGAACAAATCAGGAGACTATAGATGCTGGCAAGGATGTGGAGAGATGGGCACCCTCCTACACTGTTGGTGGGAATATAAACCAGTGCAGCCACTCGAAAAGAGTGTGGAGGTTCCTCAAAAAACCTTCAGGAGAAATCCCCTATGACCCAGCAATAGCACTGCTAGGGATTTATTCAAGGGATACAGAAGTGCTGATGCATAGGGGCACATGTACCCCAATGTTCATAGCGGCACTTTCAACAATAGCCAAATCATGGAAAGAGCCTAAATGTCCATAAATTTACAAATGGATCAAGAAGATGTGGTCTACATATATAATGGAATACTACATGGCAATGAGAAAGAATGAAATCTGGCCATTTGTAGCAAAATGGATGGACCTCGAGGGTGTCATGCTAAATGAAATAAGTCAGGCAGAGAAGGAGAGATACCGTATGTTGTCACTCATAGTTCTAACAGGAGAAACCTAATAGGAGACCATGGGAGTGGGAAAGGCGGGAAAGAGTTGGGGAGAGGGAGTGAGGCAATCATGAGAGACTTTTGAATGCTGAGAACAAACTGAGGGCTGAAGAGGGAGGGGAGAAGGAGGGGTGGAGATGGTCATGGAAAGGGACACTTGGAAGAGCACTCAGTGTTATATGGAAATCAACTTGGTAATAAACTATATTTTAAAAAAACAAAAAACCAAAACAAAATAATTTTGTTGGTATTTTTGGATGACTTTACTTACCTGGAGTGAATAAGAAATTATTTGATATTTTCTTTAATGTGGTGCCTCCTATATTCTATCACTTTCCAAAGTAAGTCCTTGAACTTTCTAGCATGTGGTTGGTATACATACCTAAAATTTCACAAATATACATTCCTTGCCATTTGATATTTAGTTATTATAATGAGAATCTGTAGTAGTTAAGAATATGGATTTGAAATATAGGGCTCCATTAAATTATTAAAATTCTAATTCCCTTTTTGAGATTCTGAATTTTGTTTTTCAATCCATTCTCTTTCACATTATATGAATGACACTGTAATGTTGGGGGAGTGGTATGGGAGGAAAGGAAGTGTATTACAGAAGGAAACCATTCTGTTTAAAAATAACTTATTTTTTGAAAGTATTATGTTTTCCATATGTTCCTGTGTTTATAAACCCTGATGAGTTGGCCATTATTTTTAGAATGGATTCTCAAGTCTTCATCTCAGAATAATATATCCTTTCTAATCTGGCCTTATTCTATCTGCTCAATTTCATTTTCTGACGGTTTACCCAAAGCTCCTGTCACACCAAAATTTCCAGTATCTGACTATGCCATACGCTTTGTACCTTGGCATATTATGTTGGTTTTTCATTCTAAAAAGTCTTTTTTTCATTTTGTCTGCATTGAAAAATGTTCATCACATCAAAGCTGAAATGTCACACCCTTAATGGCATCGTAAGATGTCTTTTGTGTTTTACAAGGAAAGTCAATTGTGTCTTTCTTTGGACTCAAATGTATATTGGTCACAACACTATGAAAGCACTTGTGCTTAAATTTAATATATATAATTTAATCTATGGAATTCTCAAGTACACTCATCTTTATATCATTTGTGTACAGCATGGTCACTGGCATATTTATGTACCCAAAAATATGGCTGAATGAATAACACAAATGAAGAACATATGGCTACTTCCTAGTCAAATTAATTTTTAAAATTATGTCTATAATTTCTCTAGATGTCTATTCTAAGATACTAATTAAGCACACTTATAACATTTGCCTATCATCTTGTCTAACAGAGATTAGGCAAAATGAATATTTATTATAGTATTATTACAGTTTTGCTCCATAAAAATAAAAAAAAGTTGCCCATTTGTTTCTGTTTTCCCATATATAGGCCCTCAGGAACCAATTACAGAAAGTAATGTTTTAAATTGGCTGAACCAAGAAGTTGTACTAAAACAAAGGGCTTTCATCTTACCATTTTATCTCCACATTTGGTTCCAGAAGCAACCAGGCCCAAATCTTTAGAATTGTGGTATAGAATAAAAGTTTTGCACTCAGTAGTGACATTCTTCTTTGAGCCCTTCCTAAGGTGATTGATCTTTTCTTCTCCAAGGAGAGATGAGTGCTGCCCTCTACTGCAGTGTATCTTCCCGCACTTGACATCTCTGAAGGAAAGGGAGAATGTTCTCTGACTTGGGACAGGAAATAAGGACTTCAAAGAGACGAGTCTGGCAGTGGAATGGCCTGTTCACTTTTCTCTAGCTCCAGGCTCATCAGTGGGCTGCAGAACTACTGAGAGAGGCAGGGGGAAAGGTTGGACAGCCAGAGTCCTGACTCTGGGAACTGTGATGTGGAATGATCATATTTGTTTATATCTCGGTGATTCTCCCAAATCAGTATTAGCTCAAGTTTACAGAAGAATATTTCCCAATAGTCATTTGAGTTAGCATAACTTTAATCAAGACATTAGAATTTCCTTCTTACACAGAGCACCTTGCTAATTCTCACAAGAAACCTATGAGTTTACTATTATTATAGCATCCATTTAACAGATTAGACAACGGTTGGAATTAGTGAAGTGATTGCCCAGTTTCATCTAGTATATTTAGGAGCAAGGTCAAACTTGACCCAAGGCTTTTATCGTTGTCAGTTCATATCACTCTCATGGCACATAAACTGAGCCTTTCTGAGAATAACAAATCTGGAAGAATGACACAGCTCATGCTTTTTAAAATCAGATCTTCCACTTCTCCCCTTCCTTCCAATTTCCGGTTTGACTTTTTCTTTCCTGACATGGCTTTACTTGTTTCTTTCTTTCTGCTTATTTCCACCCTTTTCCACTTTCCTCCTCCACTTGTTTGCTCTTTCCTATTTTTTGCAACTTCTCTTCTTCCCTTTCTTTCCTAAGAATTTTAACTCTTGCCCATCTTTCCTCCTTATAGTGCACGACCTTCAGCTCATAACTATAGTACATAAATGCCATTTACTGTCAGGATTGTGTGCTTGCTGCCTCCCTCCCTCTCTTCCTAATCTCAATCAAAAGAGGTTAGTAGCTGTCAGGACAAGAGCTGTTCTGGTTCTGATTTGCAAAAACACTCTTAGAAAGTGTCATATGGAAACCAAGTCAGTTAAGTGTCTAAGAAAGCACTTACTTTTTTTTAGTGTTTAATTTTATTTTTGAGAAAGAGACTGTGAGCAGAATCTGAAAATAGGCCCCAGGCTCTGAGCCAGCTGTCAGCACAGAGTCCGACATGGAGCTGGAACCCACAAAACGTGAGATCATGACCTGAGCCAAAGCCAGACACTTAACTGACTGAGCCACCCAAGCGCCTCAACACTTAACTTTTCTTTACATGGTACTTACTTCTCTTCACAGGGAATTAGTCGATTGTCCTTATTTTTGCAGTATCCAAATCTATTTCCTTTTTTATTCATCTCATAGCAGAGATCAGAACTGTCTTTCACCTCTAGAATCCAAAATAGTATGATTGAAGTAAGACAATAAGATATATGGATGTTATAAATCATAAAATACGTTATTTTCCTAATCTAATCGAAATTTAAGAATCATGGTGCAGTGAGGCAGAATGGGATAAATAAATCACTTTAAAACTCTCCTATTGCATCAGGAAGATATTTTATGGCAGAGTATGGATATAAAAAAGTAACAAACATACCTTAACCCACATACTGAGGTAGTTAATTAACATTAATGGTAATATCAACTAACATGAAAGGTAATATCCAGAGAGATTCTAGGTAATATCTGGGAAGAATGCCACAAATGGCATTATCTTCAATCTTGCCCATAAACTTTTACAGATAGTAATAGAAATAATGGCTATTATCTTTATCGGCCATTTGCTATAATTGTCTCTCACCATTATCAAAGATTTCAGAGCACTGATCATCCCTGGTGGGACATTTCCCCATGAAGCAGTAGCCTTTTGCATTCTTGCAAGGAACGCCATTTACTTGGAATTTGTCCATAGGACATGCGGAAGAGTGGCCAGGACACACTTCAGGAAAATCACATTCATCTTTTGCTGGCCTGCACATGGACCCCGATTTTTTCATCTGTTGAAGAAAAACAAAAAGACTAAATCTCGGACACAGTTAGGTAGGTTAAGTAACTAAAGGGGGGCTGCCCCATTTAATTTATCTAAAAAAAAAAGGTTTGAAGGTTGGATCATGGCTTTCTTCTGATTCCACTGAGAATTGTTATCATTTGTAAATGCCTTGGTTTTAATGTAATTTCGGGACTGGCAGGATGTTAGAACAGCACTGGGCAGAGTCAGGAAGAACATAAAATGGAGAAGTGATGACGTGTTCTGTTCGTCTTGCTCCAGTACCTCCCATCCCCAGAACACATATACAACCAGGAACCCCTGCTTATCTATAATGTGGAATCTCACTCTCAGGAAACCAGACCACTCCAAATGAACTAGAAAAGTACCCTGACTCCTTGCTGGAGGAAAGTGCATGAAAATATTCTTGTAGTCAGCCATTCAATATGCATCTAATTGGGATGAATTCTCAAAAGATTTGAAGGTGAAGAAGAGGTGCTTCCTTTTCTTTGTGAGTTCACAATATAGTGGGGTGAAAGAAGTGTCATTAAACCTCTAGAGAGAGTCATTTGGATTTCTGATTGCCTTTTCTAGGAAGAGCTCTCCATGTACTAGTCATTCTCCACTTTTAAATTCCAGTATCATCCGTTTCCCTTCTAGTTCACTGTTACTGGAATGCGACACCTCTTCACTACCGCCACCCCTGAGTTGAGGTTAAATAGGTTGGTAATGATTTGGTAAATGTTGGTGAAAAACAAGAATAATGTTGATTATATCATTCTATTCCCAAAAAACCATGTGACACCTGCTTCTGCACTCCCCAGACCATAGCACTGCCAGAGCTTAGAGGCCCGACCATCTCAGAAGAAGCTTTATTGGGGCCAAGCCCAAGCAAGCAAGATCCTAATCTGGGATTAGTGACATAACTAGTAATGGATAGACAATTCTCTAGTCCTGTGTATAGTTAATAAACTGAAAACGGAGAGCCCAGTCCTAGCAAAGGTCCTTACCTGACAAGATTCACAGCATTCTCCTTCTGCACAAGTAAATCCTGGCTTCAACACACATTTGTTTGCATCACAACAAGGATTGGTGCACTCCTGGCAAATATCAAAATTAAAGATTAGAAATTGGTTTGTAGTTATGCTCCTGTTTCATAAGGAGCATATGGCACTTGCCATACTATAAGACTATGTAATTTATCATTACTTGTCTTTCAGAATTAAATGCAAATGAATGATCCTTGGTTATGGCATGTATGTGAGAACTATTGCTTGTAACTGGTCTTTGGGACTTTTACTTTGTTTCCTTGCTATTAGGCCATTCAGTACTCCACACTTAGTGAATTTTCACTGGCAGAATACAAAGTCCAAAGTTTCTGGCCTTCCATTTTCCTTTCCATTCTTTGGAAGAAAGGGTCCTGCTACTTCTTTATACTGAAGGTTTAATATGAAATAATAGAACTTCTGAAGATATAATTTTACATTTTCCTTGAGATGCTAAGTATTTCAGACTGGAGATTGTTGTTTTTAATGCTTCGTTAAAAAATAATGGGCACTTAGGCTCTTTCTCCTCAAACAAAATTAAAATTGCAAAAGAAATTGCATCTTGTCATGTAAATTACTTCATATGTTAGTTAGAATGAAACTGTAGAACTATTCTAAAGAATGTGCATAGGTAACAACATCATTTTCCGAACCTAAGAGCCTCTTCACATTTAATGTGAGACATTTGAAAACTAGGTGCTGCAATGTCACTGTCCCTACTTTGATCGTGGAGTCTCTGATTTGCCATACTATTAGACTTGTTTTGAACTGTATAGTGTCGACAGTGTATGTACTACAAATGTGGTCTTCACCCCAGTAGTAACAACATGACCTTGGTGGTTGTTAGGAATAAAGGATCTCAGCCTCACTTCAGGCCTACTGAATTAGAATCCATAATTTAACAACATCTTCAGGTGACGTATATACACATAATTTGAGACATAGTTGTCTAGGACTCATACCTACGTGATAAGCTCTTAAAAGAAATAGCTTCTATGTTGGAGAAAAGCAGATTGGGAATTACTCTAGGGGTGCCTGGGTGACTCAGTTGGTTAAGCCTCCAACTCTCCGTTTCTGCTCAGGCCATGATCTCAAGGTTCATAAGTTTGAGTGCCACATCAGGCTCTGAGCTGACATCATGGAGCCTGCTTGGGATTCTCTGTCTTCCTATCTCTGTGCCCTTTCCTCACTCATGCTCCCTCGCTCTCTCCCAAAATAAATAAATATTTTTTTAATTAAAAAAAGAATTACTCTAAAATTTGTCTTAAAGCTTATTCCAAATGTTCTAGAGACCAAGCCTATAATAAAAACGTGGAAGGTTAGAATGTCTGTTCAATTAAGACAGAGTTTCCTAATAACAAGAAGTGTATGACTGGGATATAGACTAGCCTCCTAAAGCCCTGAGTAAAACTCGACTGACTTGACTGTGGAGAACAGATTCCCACCATGCAGGAGATCAGACTTAATGACATCTAGGAGGCTTTTCTCACAAGAAGAGCCAATTAATATATAAACCAGGCAAATATGATACTGTGGGTCTCTATCAAGATCATTATTCATCTTTCCTGACTTGGTAAGATGCCTTGCAATGAGGCTATGCCAATAACTTGTTTCAAAATGAGACCAAAAAAACACATTATTTAAAACTTTACAGGAAATATCATGGTTGATTAAAGGCTACCTCCCTGCCTAGGTTCTAGCTGAGCATAAACTTTGTAATTTAAGTACAACATTATTTGCAAATACCTGAACAGGGCCACAGTCACACTCTTCTCCCTCATCCAGCTTCATGTTTCCACAATTCGGGTAATCACTTAGCTTATCAGAAAACGGGATATTGAACAGGCAAGTTGGATTGTAATCCTTCACGTGTTGCAGGAACAGAATTCTGTTGCATTTACTGAATTTTAGTGCAGGAATGCTAGAGTTTAAATGAGTTAAAAATAAAGATTTTATCCATGAACACAGGCAGAACAGCTATGAAAGTTTTATGAAGGATTTAGAAAGAATAAATATAAACACGCAACTCTAAAAGTTCATTTACCTCTTCTACTCTTGCCTTAGTGTTATAGGAGAGTAGCAACTGGGCTTTTATTATAGAAAACATCTTATTAAAACAGTCAACACATGCCATTCGAGTGAAAATACTCTGACTAGATCTCCTCCAGAAAGTCCTACCTGAAACCACAGTTTAGACTCAATGGGCTTGCTGCTCCTATGTCACTTTTCATTGTTCCTCTTGACATAATTTATATATTTGTTTATTATTCATGCAAGATTACAAGCTTCTCAAAGCAGGAACTAGACCTCCTCCCCCTTCTCCTCCTCCCCCTCCTCCTCTTCCCCCTTCTCCTCCTCCCCCTCCTCCTCCTCCTCCTCCTTCTCCTCCTTTCTTCTTCTCCTTCTCCTTCTTCTCCTCCTCCTCCTCCTCCTTCTTCTTCTACTTCTACTTCTTCTTCTTCTTCTTTTCAAATAAGCACTAGTTTAACACAATGCCTGATACAAAGTTCTCTATAAATATTTGCTGAAACAAAGGATTTATGTAGTAACATCTCAAACCATCCCAGGAATGCAGTATACTTCTTAAATGTTTAAAGATTCAAAAAACGGATATTCACCTGCCTTCTGTCTTCCTCTTGTTTTAACTCCCTTGCCATTATTGACACACCGATTGGACACAGATGTACTTTTTGAGTCTACAATATGTTACTTTGAGATGGTGGGACCCTAAAAAATACTACCAATTATGTAGATAATGATATAAAATTACTTATCAGTTACTTAGTTCTTATTCTGTGCCAGTCACTGTAATTTGGGGATTTCATTATTTTAGTTCATTTAATCAATACATAGAAGCACTGATCATCATTAGCAAACACTTTTCTTATATGTAGTGCATTGTGTCCCCTCTGTGAAGGAGTTCCAAGACATAAGAGTTAGGACCTGGTTGCATGTAATTCACAGCATGATAGAGGGATATAGGGCATTCATTCATTCTGTAACTATTTATAAAGTGTATCTGGGACTTTTCTAGGTAGTGTGATGAAACAGTGAATGAAGCAGACAAAACTTTCTGACTTTATAAAGCTATACTTTATTGGAAAAATAAAATAATAAGCAAGCCAAGTACATAAAACATAGACTATATTAAATAGTGATTGGTAGTAAGAATGGGGGGGAAACAAAGAAAGAGAGGCTGGATAATGCCAGGTATTATGAGGAGACAGGATTGAACATGGGATCAAGTGGCTGGGGAAGGTTTGGCTGAGAATAACATGTGAGTAAAGATTTGAAAAAGGAAATTAGAGTTTATAACAAAGACGACAAAACAAGGCACATAGAGCGTATTTCCCCTATGCATGTTAGTGTAATTTACTAATTAATTGTTGTATACTTTTGCAGTATGCTCAGATGGAGTTTTAAAATTTCTCTCACCATATCACTAGGACAGACACTACTAACTGATAAGATTTAGACCCCAAAGGGCAGCCTATCATGGCTGGTTTTGTAAGAGAATTTACGGAATATGGTGGGGAAATTTTCACATAATAATAGTAAATCCCTATAATATGAAGTTGTAATCAAGAACCAGTCCCAAAATATTTAAACTTCTCTGCATTGTTTGAGCCTCACCTTCCACCATGATCCATCACACATCTCTCTAGAGTACAAGTACACGGGTAATTATTATGCTTCATCCCAAGGTTATGGCCCAGTTGATGTGCAATTCTGCTTGCAACTACATTTAGGTCAGGTAAAAGATCCTAAGGCCAAGAAAAGATGTGCATCAGAAATTTCTATAAGATAATGCACTCTAGTACATAGTGTTTTGAACTATTGATTGAGACCTAGTTTCTAGCTTCTGGTTAAGTAGTACTTATCTGAAAGGCCACAAACTTAATTACCTCCCTGTCCTGCCCTCAGTTCCTTTAATTATAGAGTGAGACTGGACAAATGACCTTCTGAGTGTCTCTAACTCTAACATTTTTGAAATTCTTTTTTTTGTGGGATAGTAATAGTCATTGCTGGATTTCTATAAACTCATTCTTACCAATAGCTAAAAATTATCAGCTAATGTCCTACACAATACAATGAACATTATTGATTTGCCTTTTATATACTAGATATTCAAAGAGGGTAAAGTAAATATACGAGGTTCATGTGTTCAAAGTACAGTCTTACACTGGACAACAATGTTATTTGATCATGAGGAGGAGGTTTCTGCTATGAAGAAAACCAGAAATTCAGTGATTTGAAATCCATGACAAGGTGGATTGTTACCTGTATTTGTAGCTTTATTTCATGTTTTGACTTCTGTATTAATGACTAAAAATTAATTTCCAGAAAGGGATGGGATATTAGGCTAGTGTAAAAGTAAAATTACTCTAATTTGGCTATCACATTGTACTCATTTGAAATTTAAAATTTGTCCTGGACAAGTGTAATGTCAAAATAGGAGTGGCAACAGCCTGTATTAGATTAAGTGGGCTCCTCTATGGAAAATTTGTGTTATTAAAATACCACAATCAAAGGCATAATCATAAAAAGATCCATTTAAGAAATAGATCATGTATTAGTTTTTAATCTCAAGGTCCTAATAAGACTGAGATAAGATTACTTGGATGGCATTCACCAGAAGTTTAGTGATATAGGAAAAATACTACACAAAATAGATGAGTCAGCACTTTGAAGGTCTTATTCTTCCTGAAAATGAATTGCCAGGTTTTCTTGATATGATGTTTTAAATGGTTTGTGAACTCTCTTTTCAGCACAAGAACAATTATTCTCACTTGCTAACTCAGCCATCAAGTTTTGTGTACTTCACCTGTCCTTATAAATAAGGACACATTGTATTTAATATGCAAAAAAGCTTTCCTAGTTTTTGTATGTTAATTTTGTATCTGATTTTCTTTTAAGCTCTGAACAAGTCTTGTTTACCTTCGTTGTTCATCTATAGTTCTTATAAAGTATTATTTTCTAATTTAATAAAGGAAAAAAAAACAACTTCATCATGACATACCTTGGTGGAAATATATGAAAGAATATGTTTTCCTTTTCAGTAGAACACAGAAAATTTACAAAAATTTAATTCAAACTTTTTGATTAAGTAACATAACATCAATAAAACACAGCCTACCTTAACGACACTGGAAGAATAATAAGGCAGGCATATACCCTCTGGATAAGAAACTCCTTGTGCATTTGTGTAGAGCCACTTCCCACTATAAACAAGATGCAAATACACTTTTCAGTCTGAAGTAGTAGTTTAACACAAATACTGAATTGCTATGAACCTTCACAATGTTAGTATCTTTGCAGATAAAAGTGCCTTTTGTTCTAGAGTTCTAGAATTGAGGATGATTTTAGTTTTTATTAAGCTCACTTAAAACCTGTGGTATGTTAGAGGCATTGAAAAAGTCAGTACAATCTAAAGTTGAACTCTTAAAACAATACTTTCTAAAAAAATAGTAAAGTAAGAGCCCAATATTACATGGCTTACTCTACACTCAGCTTTGGATAAAACCACTTAAAAGACCAAATAATTTAGTTAAAAAGTGTTCAGAGGGAAATATACAACATAGTGAGTAGACTCAACACCATGATTAATTTATTAACTATAGTTGAACATTTTTAGAAAATTTCAATCAACTATAGAAATTCATAGAGGATTTGATGACTATAATCAAACATTTAAAAAAGTTGTCATGTGAACTATTCTTGGATTACCTAAAAACATGAATGTAATTGTGTATGTTAAGGGAATCCAGACTTGATATGCTTTCAAGAACATGTAGAGTTGGACCACTTTAAAGAGAGCGGTCATGAGCTGGAAGATGACACTTGGAATGTGATTAAGAAGATTCAAATAAATACAAGGAAGTGGTCAGGTTAGATGAGCACCTTTAATCTTTAACTTTTTTGACCAAGCAGATCAAAAAAGGAATATTCTCTATTTTTTCTTTACTACTGAAATGTTGCACATTTTAGTCTCAGTCTTGGAAAAACTTAGAATTCTGGTCTTCTTAGACTCTGGAGATCTTGGAAAAACATGACCTATGGAGATGAGACATCAGGGTGAGCACAATCTGATTTTGCTCAAAGTCACTTACAAACAAAAATCACATCATGATAATGCCATAGATATTGTCTCATCCCTCTAGCTCTATGTGAATATAGGCAAAATGACATACAAGAAACTCAACATGTAAGAAGTCTCAAATATGATGTCCAGTTAGACACTTAGTAGCACTTTTCTCATCTCTGCATTTGCAGACATACTATTGGTGTAAGAAGCTACTATTCAGAATAAGAAACATTGATGAAAGTAAAGTTTTCCACTTACAGCCATGTAAATATTTCTAGACTTATTATTTTAAGACACTTGTCCAAGAAATAGGCAAAGAGGTTAATCTTGCCCACAATGAAGGTCATGGTGATATTTTACTTTAATGTCTATAATTTTAGGGCATACTAGTGCATGAATATAGGAGTTCAAGTCAGGTCCAACTATCTCCCCTGGGGGCCATTCCAGATATACAAATCAGAAATGATAGTACTTTGGAGGTGTGGTTCACTCTCATCAATCTGTCAAAGAGCTGGGCTCCAACTATAGGCTTTGGAAAGTTCACTGTTCTGAGTTCAAACTGAAAGTTAAAGTTTACGTAATGCTAGAAAGCACACTTGTAGGCTATGTCTGCAGACCTTAGGAGAAACACTGCTATTACAGGAAAATGAAGTATGTCAAATGGGTACCATTGTTATATACATAGTAGCCTTAAGGGCCCCTGAAGAATTACCAAAAGACTCCATTCCTCCAAAGTTTTGTTTTCATAATTTAATTAGTATAACAGGACTATGGTTTACACAAGGTTAAGGTCAGTTCAGCTCCACAATTATTTATCATTTTCTTAAAGACTGAGTAGTGTCGGGTATTTTGAATTACAAAAACTTCATAGAAATGCCTCTTCTTTTTAAAGAATGATGTAATATTGTAGATAAATCCAAACCTTTACGTAGAAATATTAACACTGGCAGATTAGTTATCTGTCATCTTTAAGAGTAGACGAGATACTCTTGAAGTGCTAGTCACTGGATAGGGACACTTTGTTGAGGGAAATGTCCAGGGAATGAGGTGCTTTCCCAGAAAGTTAGGTTTGGGTGGAGTGTTGGAATGGCATAGCATGGAAGGATAAAGGCAGTTAGTGCTGGATGCTGATAAGTCAATCGGTTCTAAAAGTACATTGCTTACCTAATGACATTTCAACCCTGCCCAGAAATGTACATATATCATATGTTTACTTTCTAGTATTAATCAATATTAGAAAAAAAGATTATTAAAAAGTTCACATAGAAATCTTATGTATAGCTAGACATAACATTTTGTCACTGTGCAGTATCCAAAAGTCAGTTGTTTTAAAAAGTATTTGGTTGCTGTTCATTTGTTTTATTTTTTTTTATAAATCACCTGAGATATGCAGGAAAATAGAGCACTTACATACCTGAGTAACAGAACATGATCAAAATTTTTCCTTTTTTTAAGGAATATTTCTTGCCAACTTGCAAAACGCAATAAGGTATTTTCTATATTTGAATCTATGTCTATTTTATCTCCGTTTGTCCACATTTCAAGGCCAACCAATGTCACATGAATGTCCATGGTTTTATAAATCTGTTCAAAGGGGAAGGAAGTTTTCAGAGTCAAGTTATGGAAGTATCCTTCATCATTATTATACTCCTTTACATTAAAATAAGTAATTTTAACACATGAGGTACAGGGATGGCTGGGTGATTCCGTCGGTTGAGCATCTGAATTTGGTTCAGGTCATGATCTCAGAGGTCCTGAGTTCAAGCCCTGCATTGGGCTCTGTGCTGACAGCTCAGAGCCTGTAGCCTGGTTTGGATTCTGTGTGTCTCTCTCTGCTCCTCCCCCACTCATGCTCTGTCTCTGTGTTTCTCAAAAGTAAACAAACATTTTATAAAACAAAACAAAACATGTGAGGTACATAAACAAAAAGTGCAGACCTTATTTTACAAATGGTTATATTGAAACAGAATGTAAATTGGCCAGAATCCTGGGTGAATTGTCATGACCAACAAAGAAACTTGACTAAAAAATCAGATTTCCTTGGCACCCTTGGGTGACTTAGTTGGTTCAGTATCTGATTTCTGCTCAGGTCATGATTTCATAGCTCCTGGGTTCTAGCCCTGTGATGGGCTCTGTGCTGATGACCCCTCAGAGCCTGGAGCCTGCTTCGGATTCTGTGTCTACCTCTCTCTCTGCCCCTCCTCTACTTATGTTCTGTCTCTCTTTCTCTGAAAAGAAATTTTTTTAATTAAAAAAAATCAGATTCCCTTTGAGCTATCATAAACTTTACAGACACTGGGCTCAAGATGTGCCTAGAATAAATCATTTATTAAGGCTCTGAGATTATACCTGACCTGAAAATGTGAATTTACTAAGTATGGCACACAGAGGAATAAATGTACTTTTTTAATGTCTTTATTTAAGTTGGTTCTATGGCAGATTAGAAGGTTTATATTGATTTTCAAAAACCAATAGCTGCCGTATTTTGTTCGATTTTTCGAACTACTTTGTAGTCTGGGAAATCTTATTGGAGATTGCTCAAAACAGGGAAAAATAGCTGTATCCCATAAACCTTCTCACCCCTATTTCCATTTGTTTTTGTAGACTCTAAGCTGGCAGATAGTTTGATGTCAGCACAAAAGAAGATAGAGACAAAATCTTATGAAGATTTTGAGACAAAAATATATGTTATATCAATTTTGTATTTCATAACAGCCAACTCAAAGTAGATTGAAAGAAAGAATGAATAAGAACCTGTGAACACTGAGTTAAGATCAGGAATGGAGAGCTCACAGTATTAGTAGAGGATGCAATCAGTTTATTAATAAGTGTGATATTCCTGAATAAAGAAGATATGGTAACAATGTAGTGTTACTTAACCATCAAAAAGAATGAAATCTTGCCATTTACAATGATGTGAATGGAACTAGAGTGTATTATGCTAAGTGCAGTAAGTTAGTCAGAGAAAGACAAATACCATACAATTTTGCTCATATATGGAATTTAAGAAACAAAACAAGTGAGGAACAGAAAAAAGAGAGAGGGGTAAACTGTAAGAAACACTTAACTACATAAGAGACTTATGCCATCACTTTGTGTGTTTTTTAATGATTTTAACTAGCATTCCTTTTCTTCTACTCAAAGAAATTCTGTTAGCACTTCTTGTAAGGCAACTCTGGTGATAATGAGCTCCCTTTCTCAGCTTTTGTTTGTTCAAGGAAATCTTTATCTCTCCAGTTCTGAAGGACAGCTTTACCAGCCATAGTATTCTTGGTTGACAGTTATTTTGATATTACATTCTCTCTTGGCCTAAAAAGTTTCTGTTGATAAATCTCAACATTTGTAATGGTTACCATTTGTAATGGTAAATATACAGTCATTGTTAGATTCTGTAATTTGGTAATAGTGGTATATAACTCACAACTCTAAAAGTTAAAAAAATGAACATAACAAAAATAACCATAAATACCATATGTACAATGTTATTGTTACAAAATATTTAAAAACCATGTGAATTTTAACAGCAATAATCTAAGATGTAAGAAGAAAAAGAAGTGCAAAGTATATGAATTCTAAATTGTTATCAGTTTAAATTAGAATGTGTTAAGTTTGATATGTAAACCTCATGATAAGAGAAAAATTTCTGGTAATTGTATAAAGGAATATAATAAAGAAGTCAAAGCATACTGATGCCAAAGAGATCAAAACACAAAAAAGGACAGTAGGATAAGAAATAGGGAACAATGGATCTACAAAACAACCAGAAAACAATGAACAAAATGGCAATACTAAGTTCCTACCTATCAACTATTACTTTAACTGTAAACAAGTTAAATTCTCCGACTCAAAAGACAGTGTGGCTGAATGAATAAAAAAGCAAAATCCAACAATATATAGCATACAAAAGACATGTTAGCCCCTAAAGACACTGAAAGACTGAAAGAGAATGGATGGAAAAAGACATTTCAAACAAATGACAACTGGAAACAAAGAAAGAAAGAATGAAAGAAAGAAAGAAAGAAGGAAAGAAAGAAAGAAAGAAAGAAAGAAAGAAAGAAAGAAAGAAAGAGGGAAAAAGAGGAGAGCAAGCAAACAGTGGTAGCTATATTTATATAAAACAAAGTAGATTTTGAACTAACTGTGGTAAAAAGAGACTGAGGTCATTATGTAATGATAAAGGGGTCAATATATCAAGAAAATACAACTGTAAATATATATGTGTCCAATACTAGAAAACCTAAATAGATGGGGTGTCTTGGTGGCTCAGTTGGTTAAGTGTCAAACTCCTGATTTTGTCTCAGGTCATGATCTCATGGTTTGTGAGATCAAGCTCTATGTCAGGCTCTGTGCTGATGATGTAGAGCCTGCTAGGGATTCTCTCTCTCTCTCTCTCTCTCTCTCTCTCTCTCTCTCTCCCTCTCCCTCTCCCTCTCCCTCTCCCTCTCTGTCTCTCCTCTACTCCTCCCCAGCTTGTGTGCACATACTCTCTCTGTCAAAATAAATAAATAGACATTTTAAAAAGACTTTAAAAAATGAAACCTAAATACACAAAGAAAAACTAATAGAAATAAAAAGAGAAATAAACTATAAAACAATTATAGTTGGGGTCTTTAATACCCCACACTGAACAATGGATAGATCAAACAGAAAATCAATAAGTCAACAGTGCATTTGAACAATACTTTAGTCCTAATGGACCTAACAGACATACATAGAACATTCTATACAACAATAGCAGAATATACATTCTTCTTGTATACACATAGATAATTTTTTGAATAGACTTTTTATTAGGTTTTAAAACAAGTCTTAGCAAATTCAAGAAGACAGAAATCATACCAAGTATCTTTTTTGAGCAGAAAGGTATGGAACTAGAAACCAATAACAAGAGGAAAACTGGAAATTTCATAAATACATGGAAATTAAACAACACTCTCCTCAAAAATCAATGGATCAAAGAAGAAACTAAAGGGAAATAAGAGTTTCTTGAGACAAATGAAAATGAAAACACAGCAAGAAGAACTTGTAGGATGCATCCAAACCAGGTCTAAGAGAGAAGAAAGTTCATAGCCATGAATGCCTACATTAAGAAGTAAGAAAGATCTCAGATAAACAACCTAATGCTACACATTGAAGAACTATATATATTTTTAAAAAACAACAACAAAAACACCAAACCAAAACAACAACAATAAAACCCGAGCCAAACTTGGCTGAAGAAAGGAAATAATAAACCTTGTAGGATAAATAAATGAAATAGAGAACAGAAAAGCATTGGAAAAGATTAACCAAACTAAGAGTCGGTTCTTTAAAAAGATAAAGACTATGGATAAACCCTAGCTAGCCTAAAAAAATATAAAGGACTTAAACCAGCAAAGTTATAAATGAAAAAGAGGAAGTTACAACTGATATCACAGAAATTTAAAGGATAAGAGGTTGCTATGAACAACTGTATGACAAGAAACATGACACTTAGAAGAAAAGCAAAAATTATTGGAAGCATATAACTTACCAAGACCAAATCAATAGAAATAGAAACTCCAAGTAGACCAATTACAAGTAAGGAGATTGAAACAATGATCAAAAATATCCTAATGAAGAAAAGCCCAGGACTAGATAGTGTACTGGTAAATGATACCAAACATTTAAAGAATTAACACCAATAATTCTCAAACTCTTCCAAAAAAATCAAAGGGGAGGAAACACTCCCAAACTCATTTTATAAGGCCAACATTATCCTAATACCAAAACCAGAAAAGGAATATTTCAGGCTAATATCCCTGATGAGTAGATGTAAAAAATCTCAATAAAATACTACCAAATTGAATTCAGCGGCACATTAAAAGGATCATTCACATGATCAAGTGGAATTTATCTCTGGGATAGAAGGATCATTCAAGTAAGCAAATCAATGAATGTGACATATTACATTAATAAACGGAAAGAAAAGAATCATAAGAATCATATCTCAAATTGACAAAACTCAAAATTTCATTCATTATTAAAAAACCTCTTAACAAATTAGGTATAGTTGGGACATATCTCAACATAATCAGAGTCATATACACCAAGCTCACAGCTAACACCATGCTCAATGGTGAATAAGCTTTTCCTCCAAGATCAGGAACAAAACCAGTACCCACTCTTAGCAACCCTACTCAACATAGTATTTGAAGTCCTAGCTAGAGCAATCAGACAATAAAAAGAAACAAAAGGTATCAGAATTGGTAAGGAAAGTAAAATTGTCTTCTTTGCAGCCATGATTTTATATATAATAACATATAAAAACATATGAAGACATATAAAGATAACCAAAAATTATTAAGATCTACTCAATGAATTCAGTACAGTTGCAGGATACAAAATTAGCATGCAGACATTGGTAGCATTTTTAGACAATAACAAGGAAATTTCTGAAAAATAAATATAGAGATTTATCCCACATACATGAAGGTCAAAAATAATAAAATACTTAGGAATAAATTTAACAATGGAGGTGAAAGATATGTATGCTGAAAACTATAAGTTGATAAAATAACTCAAAGCAGACACAAATACTTGCAAAGTTATCCTCTGTTCATAGAGTGGAAGAATTAATATTGTTAAAATGCCAATTCTACTGAAAGCCATCTATATATTCAATGCAGTTCCTATTATGATTCCAATGACATTTTTTATGTAAGTAGAAAAAACACTCCTAAAGTTTATATAGAACCACAAAACACCCCAAATAGCCAAAGAAATCCTGAGAAAGACAAAGCAGGAGCATCACACTTCCTGATTTTAGACATCGCAAATCTAAAGTCATCAAAGCAGTATGGTACTAGCATATAAACAGACAAATAGTCCAATGGAATAGAATCAAGAGCCCAGAAATAAACTCACACATATAAAGTCAACTAATGTTTGACAAGGAAGCCAAGAACACTCAGTGGACAAAACATAGTCTCTTCAATATATGGCACTATGAATATTGCATATTCACATACAAACGAATGAAACTGGACATGAAACTTATGTCTCACAAAGTTACTCACAAAAATGAATTCAAAGTAGATTAAAGATTTAAATGTTGAGTCTTACTATAAAGATCCTAGAAGAAAACATAAAGATAAAGCTCCTTGACATGGGTCTTGGTAATAATTTTTTGGATATGACACCTAAAAGCACAAGCAATAAAATAAGAAATAAACAAATGCATCTAAAAGCTTCTATGCATTAAAAGAATCCATTAGAAAAGTGAAAAGATGGAATGGGAAAACATATTTACAAGCCATATATCTGATAAGGGATTCATATCCAACTCATATAAACAGTCCATCAACTCATTAGCTAAAAAAACAAATAACTTAATTCAAAAATAGGCAAAGGGTGCCTGGGTGGCTCATTCAGCTGAGTGTCTGACTTCAGCTCAGGTATGATCTCGCATTTCGTGGGTTCAAGCCTTCTGTTGGACTCTGTGCTGACAGTCAGAGCCTGGAGCCTTATTCAGATTCTGTGTCTCCTTCTCTGTCCTTCCCCTACTCACACTCTCTCTCAAGAATAAATAAACATTAAAAAAATTTTTTTAATGGGCAAAGTACCTAAATAGACATTTTTTTTCAAAAAAGATGCAAGAAAGGCCAACAAGTACATGGAAAGATGTTCAAAGTTACTAGTCATTAGGATAATGCAAATTAAATCACAATGAAGTATGATCTGCTTGTTAGAATGGCCATCATCAAAAAGACAAGAGACAATTATTGGTATGGATGTGGAGAAAAGGGAGAGAATCAATCAATAAAAAGAAACAGAAAAAATCGTAGGTGACTATGAGATATAACTATTTCACACCACATTGTTCCTACTGTTTTAGAAAAATATGAGGAGGATTATTAATTTCCATAGAAATAGATTTAAAGCTCAGAGAATAACTGGCTCAACTTCTGGCCGAGGTGTACAAAATTGGAAATAGCGTTGCTTCCACCCTGGCAAAAAGGAAAAGCCAGAGAATCTATAAAGTCATATCAGAGCAGACCATAAATTAGCTGAGGTACAGGGCAAGTAAGATGATGCCTGAAATCTCAGGAAAGATTGCCTCTTTAAGGCAGAAATTGCACTAGAACATCTCCCAGTGATAGAGCATGAGAAAAAAAGATGCTGAGCACCATACAAGACATAAGAAGAATTCACCAGACATTTTTAAGGAATTGTTCAAGAGCAAGGATGTGATAGAATGAGAGTATAGGATCCTCTTAGAGACACAGAATCTCACACCTATGCTCAGAATCATCTCCACCAGCTTCCTCTGCATGCCCATGAAACCGTGGAGGGCAGAATGGGAGGCTTGAAGGTACCCTCCCTTGGTGGTATCTATAGGCTTGAAGGATGGGAGAAACTGCTGACTTGGGAACATTTTAAACCTTCCAGACTCTTGTTCTCCAGAAAAACAAAAGCATTAAGCTGCTGTATAATATTGAGAAAAAAAATTTTTCCCATTTTTATCTCATTATTACTTCTTTCCTTGCACTAACTGCAGGCTTAGTTTTTCCTTTTTGTAGCTCCTTAAGGTAGAATGTTAGTTGTTTATTGAAATTTTACTTTAAATTGATGTAGGTATGCATTTATAGCTATAAATTTTCCTCCTAGAGCTGCTTTTGCTGCATCTCATAAGTTTTGATATGTTTTATTTTCATTTTTGTTAGTGTGAAGATTTTTTTAATTATAACTTTTATTTATTCTTTGATCCATTTGTTGTTCAGGCATGTGTACTTTAATTTCTACATATTTATAAATTTTCCATTAATCTTGCTGTCATTACATTTTTAGTTTCATACCACTGTGGCAGGAAAAGATAATATAATTTCTATCTTCTTTAATTTGTTGAGATTTGCTTTGTGTCCTACTATATAATATATACTATAAAATGTCCCATCTCGTCTTGAAAAGAAATGGTGTATTCTGTTGCTATTGGGTGGAATATTCTGTATATGCCTGTGGGTTTCATTTGATCTATAGTGTTGTTTAAATCCACTGTTTACTGATGATCTGTCTGGAGGACATATCAATTGCTGCAGGTGGGGCATTTCGTTATTCTCCCAGAACTCAAGTGAAAACCTATTGTTACTGAAAGAAGGGAAAAGAAAACAAAGCAAAACAAACAAAAAAAACCCTGCTGCCCCTGTAGGAGAGGTAGGAAGCTGTCCTAAGGCCAGAGCTTTCCAGGTCTCCTGCCAATGAAGGACAAACACAAACCCAGAATAATCTACCCAAAGACCCACTGGCAGAGCTTTCCAAGGACAGGCTAGATCAGGATAACAGAACACTCTGGGTCCCCTAACTAGGCTAGCAATCCCTGAGTTCGCAAACAAGAACAGATTACTACTGAAGAGATAAGAATGTGAGTGCAGACCTTTGAGCTCTGGCTTCTAACAAAGGCCTGAAGCTGAGGGTGAGGCAGACACAAGGTCTCCGACAATGTTGGGTTATGGGAAAGTGACGTTAAATGTATTAATGGATTTGATTTATGCATGATGAGTATTCAAGTCTTTACACATTGCTTTATAAATTTTATGATTACTGACCAACATTTGAAACTTATTTAAATAGGGACACATGGGTGGCTCACTCAGTTAAGCATCTGACTTCAGCTCAGCTCTTGATCTGTGCTGTCAGCACAGAGCCTGGAGCCTGCATTGGATTCTGTGTCTGCCTCTCTCTCTCTGCCCCTCCCCCACTCATTCTATGTCTCAAAAATAAACATTTAAAAAATTGAAACTTATTTAACCATTAAATGTCATTTACTTGGAAAACCCAAAAGTCAGAGCTGTGTTTCCTTGATTGCTGTGAATTTTTCAATGGATTTTGGCTAATTAGTCTATGCGTGAATTTTTTGTGTTTTGGGCAGTTTCAATACTGAGATTACCACAAAATCCAGATGATATCTATCCTAAAACGTATTTTCCATTTATATTTTTAGGTTGATTCAAACTGAATCAGATCTTACCATGTTGACAAAATTGACCATTCCCCAAATTCGATTCCTCATTTTACTGTGAGGATGGTTATTCCTGCGATACTGGAAATAAAAAATCAGATCAGCATTCATTAATAATAGGAAATGAATATAAACTCCAGAGTACTTCACCCATTATGAGATATTTCCAGGAAAGAAAACCACAAAACCTTATTGGCATTCTGTCTGGTCAGCAAAAACTCCGGGCAATTTATGCAGAATTACATTTTTTTATATGAAATCACTACATACAGCAGTTTCTAAAGACATGCTTCAGCTTAGCACTACTCTTTAGGTTTTCTTCATAACTGCATTCTCTTTTCACATCACAACATACTACATTACATTGATTTATTAAACCAACTGATAAGTGTTCTTTAGAGGGTCCATATTTATCATGCTGATGAAGCAAAACTTATTAAGGTGTCAGAAACCCTATATTGCAAACAAAACAAAACAAAAGAAAACAAAAAACAAAAACCAGATACTTTATAGCCCTTCTGTGTCCATGGTCATCACAAACTACAGAATGTAATCAAAGACCACGCTGGAGCCAGAACTGTTATGGAGAGGGACAGGAAGTTGTGGCTCCCCCTTCTCTCCAGGGAAAGGCTGAGAAAACCAACCAGACCTTCCTGCTCCAGCCTATTCTGTCCTTTGTTCCTTCTAACAAATGGATTCCCCATTTGTGGACCTTGTTGTTAGCATTATCAATTTAGCCCTGATAAAATATACTTTTAATAACAAACTATCTTGTAGGGATAAAGGCAAATGATCAAGCTTGTTTCATAATAAGAATAAGAAGAACTATGGCTTTTCTGAATCCTCCAAGAGTCCTCTACTTACTATTTCATTGCTCTCCTGTCATCTCACATACCTAAAAACCTCCAAGATACAACATTAGACTCTCTTCACTTCTCATCTCCCATTCATTCCTCAACCCACAACTCATTGGTTTAACTGTCTCTATTCCATTGAAACTATTCTTGACAGGCACATAAATCTCCTCTTGCTTATTCAATCTATTGACACCTTTTCCTCATCTTCCTAGTCATATTTTCTACCTTTAGTATTGACCAATTTATTTTTCAAGAAATTTCTTATCACCTTGGTTTCTAATACCCTATCACTCCTAGTATTTTATTGTGCAGAGGTTCCTTTTCTCCACCATTCCCTTAAGTTCTGGATGGCAAATACTGTTTCACATCAGAATTCTTGGTGAACAATTGGTAGAGTTTGCCTAAAATACAGTAGAGACAGATTCTGAGACTGGGGTGCCTGAGTGGCTCAGTTGGCTAAGTGTTGGACTTTTGATTTTGGCTCAGGTAATGATCCCAAGATTCATGAGATTGAGCCCTGAGTCAGGCTCTGCACTGACAGTGTGGAGTCTTCTTGGAATTCTCTCTCTCTCCCTCCACCTCTGTTCATCCTCTGCTCATGCTCTCATGCTCTCTCTCAAAATAAATAAATAAACTAAAAAATTTTTTTTTATCTTTATCTTTTTATAATGTTTATTTATTTATTTTGAGAGAGTGACAAAGAGCAAATGGGGAGGGGCAGAGAGAGAGAATCTCAAGGAGGCTGCACACTGTCAGTATGGAGCCTGATGTGGGGCTTGAACTCACAAACAATGAGATCGTAACCTGAGCCCAAACCAAGAGTCAGATAGTTAGCCAATTGAGTTACCTAGGAGCCCTAAGAAGGAAAGATTCCAAGACTATCTTAGAGATTATAGGGATAGGGTACTTTATCAATCCGTGATTTCCACCAATGGGGGTAAGGGAGACATAGGAGTATGAAATCTTTGCATTCATATCGCCAAGCCTTTATTAAATGGTTAGTCTTCCCCAGGACCTAGACACTTGTGTTCTGCTTATTCTTTCAACTTGCTAGGTCTAATAGTATACATCCATATCCTTACTCAGCTGTTTAAAATTCATCACACTGTCTTCAAGATAGGTAAGCTCCTCAACATGTTTCCCAAAAGTTGCCTTTGTTTTTCTATTTTATCTTACCAAAATACACTAATTCTACATTGTTCTTGCTGTTGCCATTTATACTTAGCTAACATATACATGCATGTATGTATGTATGAATATATTACTCAGATAACTATAAATATATACATTTAATACTCATCCCCTAGCATATTAGTTGTTCATGAACTATTTGTTAAGTGAAAATGAATTATTTACTATAGAAAACCTTAAATATTTAAAGACAAGATTAAGCAGCATATGTAAGAGTTATGCCCAGTTTAATGCCCCTAAATTATATCAAGCGAATATTTACCTGGTACTTGGGGTATAATATTAAATTAAAATTTAATAAATTTTATTTAATAAAAGTTCTTACTTTTTACTAATAACTTATAATTGAGAACAAAGCAATTATTTTAATACTTTTATTTATTTTATTTAAAAAATTTTTATGTTTATTTATTAATGAGACAGAAACAGAGCATGAATGGGGGAGGGGCAGAGAGAGAGGGAGACACAGAATCTGAAGCAGGTTCCAGGCTCTGAGCTGTCAGCACAGAGCCCTACACGGGGCTCAAACTCACGAACCGTGAGATCATGACCTGAGCCGAAGTCGGACGCCTAACCGACTGAGCCACCCAGGCGGCCCAGCACTCTTTTAAAAGGGAGTTGATGTGTTCTCATAAACATGTTAGTGTAAGCCTATCTAGTCCCCAGAACTTACCAACTTCTCTTTTTATAAAATTGATCATTGTAGTTTCTCCTCATTTTTAAAAATATGCGACAATCTTGTCTTTCTTTTAAATTAACATAGATCCCATTTATTTTGTTTTATTATGGTGACTAAAAATTTCATTAAACATGTTAAAAGGAAAATTTATTGACAGTGAAAACAAATGTTTCTTATTCTCACTTTTGGAGGAAAAACCTCTAACATTTCAGCATTAAGTTTCATATTTATACAATGATTTTGGTAAATATACTGTACTTCATCCCATCTTTCACTTTCTAAGAGTTTTATTGGTATTTGAGATGATTGCATTACTAGGATAAACCTTTGCCTTGTAAACTTTTTTTGGATATGTGCAGGACTGGGTTTGCAAACATTTTTAGGACTTTGCAGTTGTGTTTGTAAGTGAAATTGGCTTATAATTTTACTTTCTTGTCTGGATTAGTTATCAAAGTTATGATAGGTTGTTACAGCAATGATCTTTAAGGAATCTCTCTTCCAGACATCTACACTCTTGTGTATTTCCTTCCAACATCGATCCCAGGCTTTACTATATGGTTTAGTTTGGCTAAGGAGACATTAACAAATGCAGTACAAGCGAATGCTTAAAAAGCTCTTACATATTGAAGCCTGATGTTCAGCTATGATGTGAGAAGCACAGGATAGCCTACTGCATATGTGGCCAAGTGAGACCCAAAACTACACACCAGACCAGTGTCTGAAGCCGTTTTTATACCAATCAGCCAGCCCACTGGGACTAGATCACTACAGCTATATAAGTGAACCACACTAAGTTTGGGGCATTTTGTTACATAGCAGTAGATAACTAATATGAAGTTATAATAACTTATAACATGTATGAAAGACTTTCCCCTTTCTTCTTCTAGTCAGTTTGTAAAAGATATCTGCTACAGTAAATTTTTTGGAAAAATTTAAATGCATGTGAGCCTAGTATCCTCATTTGTTGAGAGATTGTGGACTATTTACTTAATTTTTAAAATTAATTATAATTCATTATAAACTTTTTGGGGTTTCCTAATTCTTCCCAAGTCAATTTGGAAACACTTTACTGCATGCCTCTGCTCATAACTATTTTGGCACAGGTTGTACATATATTTTTAATGATGTGTAACATGTACTATCTGGTTATGCTTTACTTTTATTTCTAGTTTTATTTGTTCTTCTATTTCTTTCTTAATAATTATAATCAGAGATTTTTCTATTTCACTTATCTCTTCAAAAAAGTGAGCATTTGGCTTTGTTGATCTACCAATTGTTTCTTTTTGACTCATGTCTTTTATTAACTTTATGCACTGCTAAAGTTTTTCTTCTTTTTATCTTTTTTTGGATTTATTCTGTTTCATTTTATAACTTTTCCCGTTAAACTCTTAGCTCATTAAATTTTTCTTTTTCTTTAATAGAAATATTTAAGTCTACAGACATCATTCTAAACACTGCTATGCCACCTGCATCTGAAAAGTTTTATCTATACCAACATTTTCTTTTTGCTGCTATAAATTTTTCATAATTTCCAATTTGATTTTCTTAGTGAGTTAATATTTGGAAATGTATTTTGCTTCAGTTCCCAAACCAATGATCATTTAGTGGCCTTAGTGTAACAACTTTTGTCACAGCTTCCAATTTGGTTGCGGTTTAACAACAAAAAGGTGCTCTTTATTATATACACATTCTTTTCTATTTCTTTCTACTTCCTTTGTGGCCAAACGCAAGTTTAGTTTTGGAAGTATTTTATTTGTACTTGGAAAGAATATAGATTGTCTTTATTTGTCCTGCTGGAGACTTTATCAATTGATTAGATCCAAACTATATTTGTGTGACTTAGATCTTCTCTATTTTTGTCGAAATTTTTCCTACTTGATCTAACGTTTCCTGATAGAGAGGAACTAAAAAAAGCCCACTCTGCCTGTAACTCTTGTTATTTGTTGTTGTATATCTTTTTTGACTCTATTGTTAGGTATATAATCTGAAATATCAGTGGCTACTTTACAATTCTTAGAGAGCTTATTCTCCTTCTCACTTTGTTGGTTGACTCTTCTTCATGTGATTAGTTTTATGTTAGATCATGAAAATGTCTTCATAAGACATTTTTTTACTTGAGCGTTAGTAGTTGATCAAGTTTCTAAGCAGGTTTTATGTTGAAAGCTTTGCTTGGCATTTCTGTATCTAAAGAAAAATATATAATGTTCCAGATCATTACATGACACAATTTAGCAATGTTGCTTTCCCATGCATAAAATATTCCCTTCCCATTGCTACAGGTGAACAAAATGTTCCTTTTCTCTTTGCAGGTTCAGTGGGGAGACATTCTCCAGTTCCCTTTTCAGAGAGGGGGCAGCTCTTCATGGCTCTGGACATTATGCAATATATTCTATATTATATTATATTATATATTTACTTACTGCTCTGACAAGAGATTCTCTTCTCATTTTTAGGACTTGGAAATTTCCTGTGTTTTCTTCTTAGCTCAACTATAGATTGTGCACATTTTTTCAATTCTGTATATGTTGTTCATCGTTTCCATATGCTCATAAAAAGGAGGAGAATTTTATTTTGGCTTGGTCTCCTATACTACCAAAGGACCTTATCATCTCTTATATAAATCTGTTTGGCGAAGCTAAAAACAACATTGAGCCCAGAATGGAATCCTGATTAAAATACCTTTTTTCCTCTTTTTTAGGACAACTATAGTTTTATAAGCATGAATGAAGAGCACACATTCATCTGAAAACTTACCACATTATCATCAGCAACAATGAATAGTTCCACATATTTATCTTTATGGCTGTTCTGGAAATTTATGAAAAAATTAATGAAGTATGGTTAATGTTTCTCATTTTAAGTTAAAATTGTCATGGTAAGAAATGTTAATATTATTGATACATGAAGGTGAGTTACAAGAGTATAACTACTAATTCCAAGAACTTATCTAAATGAAGCCCAATATATTATTAAAGCACGTGGTGCTGTACGTTAGATTTTAGTAAAGCAGAAATGATATTTTACTTTTGAATATCCATCCTTCCTTTGTTTCATCTTTCAGGTAAAATAAGTTATATTTATTGTAGCATTATTTACAGTAGCCAAGATATGGAAGCAATCTAAATGCCTATTGGTAGACAAAAAGATAAAGAAGATGTGGTGTACACACACACACACACACACACACCATACACACATGGGCGTGCATGCGCACACACACACACGGATATTATGCAGCCATAAAAAAGGATACGATCTTGCCATTTCCAACAGTATGAGTCAATGTAAAGGGTATTATGTTAAGTGAAAAAAGTCAGACTGAGGAAGACATAATATATGTTTTCGTTAGGTGTGGAATCTAAAATTCAAAACAAATGAATAAATAAATCATACCAGAATCAGACCTATAGATACAGAGAACAAAACTGATGGTTGTGATAGGGAAGGGGGGTATAGGGGGCAAAGTAAGTGAAAGGGCATGGGGGACACAGGCTTCCAGTTGTGGAATGAATAGGTCATGGGATAAAAGCACAGCCTAAGGGATATAGTCAGTGCTATTGTGGTACCATTGTATGACGACAGACGGTAGCAACACCTGTGGTGAGTGTAGTGTGATGTATTGAGACGTTCAATCACTAGGTTGTACACCTGAGACTAATGTAACATTGTCTGCCAGCTATACTCTAGTTAAAGAAATAAATAGAAGAGTTATAAGTAAAGAATAATGAATAGTTTTTAACATTTGCGGTTTTTTTTCATTTACAAAGTAAATGCTTACTAAATAGCTCATATAAAAAGGACTCAACTCATCAAGAGTGGAGAGCAAAACATAGGACTGGCTAATAGGACTGACTGTCCATTGACCTACTCCTCTCCTGTCTCCCGTTTTCCTCCTTTGTGGTGGTCTCAATTCCAAAGAAATGTATGAAAATGGCTAATAATAGCTCCTTTGTTATAAATCAATAATACCAGAAAATTGTCTTCAGCTTTCAATGTTGTATATTGAAGTACATGCACATTCTCTGAGTATAAAGCAGAGGCATATTGTTCAATGATCTAAGTCATCTTTTGTAAACATTTTTATAGTGATCACTTATTAATTTATTGAGCCAATCAAAAGCATGTTAGGCACCTAGTAAGTTTCAGTCACAATCTGGACCATGGATATGTGAAGACAACGGGCATTCATGGATCTCGGAGGCTAACACACAGTGAGGCTTTGAAACAATATGAACTAGTCATACAAGAAAGCCCAGAGTGCGTAAGACTCTCATAGTGCAATCATTCCACCAGAAATTGAATTTGCTCTTACTCTTAGTTGTCCTTAATAATTAATATTTAGAATATTTGGCCTGAAGAAAGGGGGAGACTTATCATCAGCAACTTCAAACCCCAACAAAAAAAATGGCAGTGAAGACAATGGAAGACAATATCTAGCAGAGGCTTCAAGACATTGCAAATTTCATTCTTTCCAACCACGTATAGTCCTGATGCTATAAATCTATGTGAAGGGTTGTAAAAATTCCCTTTCCTTAAAATTGATGGGACAAACTGAGATTTACTGTAGGTAATGAACATTTTTCTATGTTGATAAAAAGTGTGACATTTTAGATTTCAAACAATAAAGAGACAGACTCAGGTGGCGTGTATATTTCATTAATTGTACTCATCTCTCTCTTTTATGATCAGAAAGGAAATAAGAGGTGTTTATCCTGGTATTAAGAGGATTTTTTTAAAAAAGGTACTTACTTCTGTTTTGAAGTCCTCCATGATTTTAATAGAATCCTTTGGATCATTCATCCTGGTAAAATTGAGTTCTGTACAAGAGTAATTGGCAGCATACTGAACTTTTGGATCATATCTGAACACCAAATGTTGTTCCTCATCTGAATATTTCACTGGTTCAATGAGGTACCTTTGGTCATATACCCTGAAGAATCCCCTACAGAAAATGGGAATATGATGTATATTTAAGATCGATACCATTTTACTACTATATTTCTCACAATATTTCTCTGTTCCATTTTATTGGCCTTGCCTAGTTAAGAAAGGAATCTATAAGACCAAGGCCTAATAAGCATGTGGCCACATATTCTGTGTGATAAAAAGATGAGGCGATATGTGGCCTTTTAGTTAATAACATGTGTAAGAATCAACTCCTAGATTTCAGAAGCTTCGCAGTCCAATCACTACTTTGAAATCTCAGAGTTCCCGCAAACATTCTGTGAATTTTTATGTCCATCATGCCTTACAGTAAATATATGAAAGTATATTATGAAATACTATTATGTGGCAAATTTGTCATTAAAGGGGTCCTTATTCTTGAATATATTGGGATCTACTTAAATAAAGTACTCGTAGGTGAAGGTGGAAATTTCTTGTTCTCCTACCCTTCTACCCCACATTTCCTCCTTTATCCTTAAGCCCACGATCTATAAGAAACTGATACAGGCTTTACTTCTAACTTTTTAATTCCTAAAGACTCTAAACTCCTGAAGAGTAAACAGCTGTGAAATGTTGTGGGTGGTGGGAATTCACAGGACTAGAAGTCAGGAGACCAGTTTTTGCATAGAGTTCCACCACCAGTAAATTGAATGTTCAGAAGCTAGTCTCTGATTTCAGTATCTCTAACAAGAGAGGACAGGCTAGATGATTCCAAGAAGTCTCTGAATCCCTTGATCATTCACTGAAAATCTTTTCATGCTTAGGGCTGTGCGTGAGACATCTTTTTTTCAGAAATGGACATCAGCGATGGGCTCGAACGGATTCTCATGCTGCAAATATACCATAGCTTTTTCCCGTTAACTTTTCTTTTCTAAGGGTTAAAGACCCTTTCTTTTAAAGAAAGATGAAAAGCAAATGCCTCTGAAAATGCCTTAAGCACACTTAGAAACAAAATAGACACTGTGCAATACCTCAAACCATTACATGTGCTGATACTGGCAGCGGAATCAAATTCATGGATGATGGATCCTTGATAAAAACAGTGGCCCTACAAGAGAGGAAGAGACTCGATATAAATACATATATTAATATTATATAAATATTAATATACATATATTTTATGCTCACAATATATCAGCATTTAATTCTCACAAATTATACCAATACTCATTCATGTATTTGCTCATTGCCCTGTCATTTGGAAAAATTTGAACTCCTTTAGAATCCTTTTGTTTTAATTGCATCATTACTTTGTATAACGCAGGATATGGATTCTTTCCTCATAAATGTAGCAGTGTATTAGTCAATGAATCCAGCCTCAGAAAAGTAGACCCTTTTCCTTATAAATATTTCCCCTTTAATCCACCCTATAATTTCTACCAAACCACCCTTCTCATGTTATTATTATAATTTTTTCCCAGTTGCCTGTGAAATCAACCAATTAAAAATTTTTTTAAGTTTATTTATTTTGAGAGAGATAGTGCAAGTGGAGGAGGGGTAGAGAAAGAGGAAGAATCTCGGCTGACTCTGCACTGTCAGCACAGAACCCAGGCAGGGCTCAAACTCACAAAATCATGAGATCACAACCCAAGTCAAAACTGAGAGTTGGACACCTAATGGACTGAGCCTCCCAGGTGCCCCAGGCCAATGTTTTTTGATGATTGCTAAAATTTGGTCTCACTCTCCAGCCAGGTCCCCTTTTTCCTGCTGCTGCACTTCCATTACTCCCTACGTGGTGCTCTGTCTATACTGGTTACAACAGGTAATCACCTTTTCTCCATTTTGTCCATCTATTCAACTCCTGCCCATGTGTGACACTCCCCATGTGATCTCAGACCCTCACAGGCCAACCACCATCTGCATAAAAGAATGTTACCCAGTTTTCATCCATTTCTATTTTACAAAGATTGCATGCTGACTTACATTTCATAATTGACACATGCCTTAAACAGAGGAAATAAATTTTAGAAAGTATACTTTTGGTGAAAGGCAATAATGTCATCTTTGGTTAGAAGGCTACAGAGGGCATGTTCTGGAAAGGTAAGGAAGGCTGTAAAAGTAGAACCCATATCCACTGGAATAATTTAACAAAAAACAAACAAAAATTCATTTGGAGAATGAAGGAGAGACTACAAAGTTGGTGGGTGCATCAGAAGACCTAGGCCAGGGAATATGACTCAGGTAAGGGTCAGTTAGATGGAGGGTGTCAAATAGTTTCATGTCTCTATGTTTTATCCCTTTAGCTTAAGGACAATCTCATCAGGGTTCTCTTCTACTTCTTTGGTTCCTGCTTTACTCTTTCAATCCAGACTTAGCACCAATTTGGGTATAGAAGTCAGTTTAGTAAAGAAAAATACATTAATGGCCATCCATTTGCTTGTTAGACAGTAGTCAGCCCCCTTTAGAGTTTGAAGGGACATGTTTTCTATTCTAGAATGATTCAATGACAGTACTCAATGTACGATTCATTTCTGACATAACATTTTCAGAGGCTGCCTGTAAACCTAGATTGCATTTCAAAATCCCATGAGAAAATTTCAGAAGAGAGACCAAGGAAGGATCCATAAGGTACCGTGGTGGAAGGGTAGCTGGTGAGGGGCTCTCCTTTGATGGAGTAGTGGGTTTCACTGTAATTTGAGGCTAGGAATTCCCTGGAAAAGAGGGCAGAGAGGTAGTGAGAGTTACTCATTCTACAAAGTTAACAGATAAAACCAACTATGGGGAAGAGAAGCCTTGAGGCTGCTTCCAAATCTCAGCACGTTCCTCTCATGCTAAAAACACAGAAGCAAAATCAACCCCACTCACATGAAAAGGCTTAGTACCTAGATTTCATGGTTTGGTAAACACTAGAAGAGACTGAAACAGGTTCTGGAAACAAATTGAGAAAAAAGTTAGAGAAAATACTATCTAGGTAAAGTCATATGTATATTTGTTATAAAATATATTTGATGTATATATCATATATACATAAAGTGCATATATCTTAAAGCAATGGCTACATATTTAGATAAAAGCAGTATGTATTAATCATAATATAAATTTAGAGAACACAGAAAAGTATACATGAAACTTTTCCCACAGGGAGACAACCACTGCTAATATCTTCATGTAATTCTTCTTGTTTTAGGTTTATTTGTTTATTTTGAGAGAAAGGGGGGAGAGACAGAGAGAGAAGGAGAAAGAGAATCCCAAGTAGGCTCCCTGCTGTCAGCACAGAGCCCAATGTGGGGCCTGAACCCATAAACCTGAGATCTGCCCAGACTGTTCCATCTCATTGCTGAGTAGTATTTTATGATATTGATTCTGTTTAGCCATCACTTGCTGAAGGGAATTTGAGTTGTTTTTAGTTTAAGGGTATTAGGAGTGAAGCTGTAAACATTTGTGTTAGCTGTCTGTGTAAATGGAAGTTTTTACTTTTCTGAGATAAATACCCAGGAGTACAATTGCTTCGTCTCAGGGAGGTTGCGTGTTTGTTCTTTTTAAAAATTGCCAAATTGTTTTCCAGAGTGTTATATTATTTAATATTCCCATCAGCAATGTATTAATGATCCAGTATTCTTTACATCCTTTGCCAGCTTCTGGTGATGTAATTATTGTTTTTTTTAGCCATTCTAATTGAATGAAATGCTATTTCATTGTAGTTTAATTTGAATTTCTTGAATGATTAATGATACCACACATTTTTTCAAGTGCTTATTTGTCATCTGTATACTCTCTTTGGTGAGATGTCTCTTCCTATCTTTTGCCTATTTTCCAGTTGAATTGTTTGCTTTATTATTGTTGAGTTCAGAGAACTCTTTACTTTTCCAGACACTAGTCCATTGTTGCTTTGCAAATGTCTCCTGTAGTTTGTCTGTTCATCCTCATAATGACTTTTGGAGAGTTAAGCCTTTCCAATTCCAATGAAGTCCAAATCAGCTCTACTTTTTATTAGTCATGTCAAATGATCTGGTATCAAGTTTAAGAATTCTTTGCCTTAGCCCTAGATCCTAAGACATTGTCTTGTTTTATCTAAATGTATTATAGTTTTGCATTCTACACTGAAACTCATGATCTATTTTGAGTTAATTTTGCATAAATTTTGTATAAGCTTTAAGATTTAGGTTGAGGTTGTTTTTTAAATTTTTTTTTGCATGGATATACAATAGTTCCAGCACCATTTGGTGAAGAGATTATACTTCTCCATTGATTTGCTTTACAAACTTTGACAAAAAAAAGTTGGCTCTACTTGTGAGAAACTATTTCTGGGTTTTCTATTTGATTCCATTGATCTATGTGTCTATTCTGACAGTATGATTCTGTAACTATACAATAGTTTTTGAAGTGATTACTCCCAGTTTTTTTTTTCTTTTTGCAGATTTATTTTAGCTACTCTAGTTCCTTTGTCTTTCCTTATAAATCTTGGAATAACCTTATAAAAGTCTTACAGTAACTTCAGTGGGAATTGTGATAACCCTATGTATCCACTGGAGAATTGACATGTTTACCATGCTGTCTTCCAGTCCAGTAAAACCAAATACGACCCCATCTATTTACATCCTTTTGATTATTTTCATCAGAATTTTGTAGTTTTTAGTGAATTAGCTTTGTATTTATTTCTTATATTTGTAACTGTTTTATTTCTTTTCGAACAATTGCAAATGGTGTTATATTTTAAACTTCAGTTTCCTAATGTTCATTGTGAGTATATAAAATACAATTGATATTTTTATCTAAGAGAGGTTTTTTGTTTGCTGTTTGGATAGCCTGTTTGTTAGAGTTTGTAGAATTTTCTATGCAAACCACTATTATGCCATCTGCAAGTAAGGACTTTTTTTCTTTCTACTTTTCCAAGTTGCACTGACTAAACCTTTTGGGAATATGTTGAGTAATAGTGGTGAGAGTGTACATATTTGCCGTGTTCCAGATTTTAGGAGGAAGACATTCAGTTTTTCACCAATATTATGATGCTTGCTGTAGGGTTTTATAAATACTCTTTATCAAGTCAAGGACATCCTCTTATATTCCTAATTTTCTGAAATTTTTCATCATAACTGTTGAATTTTATCAAAAGCATTTTTCTGTGTCAATTGATAAGATCATGTGATTTTTTTCTTCTTTACATTGGTAATATGGTAAATTATGTCAATTAAATTTAGTATATTGGGCCAGTATTGTATTCCTGGAAAAGAGCCCATTTGGTTATGGTGTATCACTCTTGTTGTGCATTGTTGAATTCTATTTAATTTTGTTGACGCTGGTTTAGGTATCAGAGTAATGTTAGCTTCACAAAATGAGAAGAGAAGTGTTTTCTCTATTTTCTGAAAGACATGTATAAGCAGCATAAAATTTAGTGATATTTTTCATCCACTCTGCCATTTTCTTTCAGTTGGAGTATTTAGACGATTTAGATTTAAAGTAATTATTAACATATTAAAACAAGTCTATTTTATTTTTTTGTTCCTGTTTCTTCTTTTCTCATGTTTTAGATTCCTTTTTCTGCCTTCTTATGGATTGTTTAAATGTATTTTCAAATTCCATTTTGATTTATCTATATAGCATTTTTCAGTGTTCCTCTCTGTGTAGGTTTCTTAGTGGTTACTCTAGATAATACATTTCATACATGTGTATGTATGCATATATAAAATCAACTATGGGGTGTTTTAGAACTGTTTGAGATTATAAATTGTTGGAGATTAAGTTTATCCTATTTTGAATTTGCTCAGCTTCTTGGGCCTACAGGATTTTAGTGTTTTCTTTGCAAAATTCGGGAATCCTCAGTATCAAAATATTCCTTTGAATATTTTTTCAGCCCTATACTTTTTCTCCTCTACTTCAGGGTCTCTGGTGACATCAGCTTTTCATCTTTTATTATATTACCACATATTCATGAGAATGTTTTTTTTCTGGTAAATTTTCTTTGTTATTTAGATTGTATAATTTGTATTATTCCATATTCACTGATTATTTTCTTCTGCTGTTTCCATTATTTTTAATGCTTAGTATGAAAGAGAGAGGGAGAGAACATGTGCATAAGTGGGGTACAGGCAGAAAGAGACGTAGAGAGAATCCCAAACAGGCTCCATGTTCCACATGGAGCCCAATGCAAGGGTCAATCTCACAGTCATGTGTTCATGACCTAGGCTGAAATCAAGAGTCAGATGCTTAACCAACTGAGCCACATAGGCATTCCTGCCCTCTCCATTCTTATATTGAACCCATATATTGAAAGTTTTATTTTTTACATGTATTTTACCTTTAAGTTCTAAAATTTCCTTTAGATTCTTATTTATATATTCTATTTTTTTTCTGAGATTTTCTATTCTTTCCCTGAGACATTCTATGGTTTTTTTCATTTGTTTCAAGCATGCTCATAATTGTTCATTGAAGTATTTTTTTATGTTTTTTTTTTTTTAAGAGAGACAAACACCAAACAGGGAAGAGGCAGAGAGAGAGGGAGAGAGAGAATCTCAAACAGGTTCCATGCTGGCAGAGCAGTGCCAGACATGGGGCTCAATTTCACAAACTGTGAGACCATGACCCGAGCTGAAATCAAGAGTTGGATGCTTAATTGACTAAGCCATCCAGGTGCCCCTATTGATTGAAGTATTTTTTAATATAGATGCTTTAAAATTTTGTCTGATAATTAAAAAGAAAAAATTTCTGCCAGCAGACCTATACTACAAAAATGGGTAAAGGAAGTCCTTCAGGCTGAAGGGACTGGCAGCAGATGGAAAACTCAATTTCTAAGAATAGAAGGATGGGAAATAATAAATAATTCAGTAAATAAAATTATTTTTCATTGAACTTCTTTAAGGTACGTATGACCACTTAAAACCAAAATTATAGCCATGCATCATGGAGTTAATAATGTTTACAGATGTATATATATATAACAAACTAACATAAAGGAACTGTGGTATAAATAGACTTATATGATTGTAAAGTTTTTACTTTTTATACTAAATGATATAATATTAATTTTAAGTAAAGATTATAATCTCTAAAACCAAAGCCTAAACCTAAAGCAGAGATATTGCTAAAAAGTCAATTGATAAATAAAAAGCTAGTAGGTAAAGTAATAAAAAATCAAATAATCCAAAGATCCAAAAAAAGAAAGGAAGGAAATGAAGACCAGAGAAACAAACAAGCAACAATAAAAAACCCAGGAATCAAATATTAACTACAACATATCTTTCAAAATATTAAAAGTTCATGGATCAAACACTACAATTAGAAATAAGATTGTCAGAATTTGTTAAAAAGTAGGACCCAACTGCTTGCCAAATTATAAGAGACACATTTTATGTGAAAAGACAGACATGTTGAAGAATATGGATGAAAAATAGTACATCATGAAAGACTACATATATGAAGACTAGGATAAGTTATGTTGATATAAGGTAAAATACACTTCCTGACAGACAGATATTGGATAATGACATAATGATAAAAGAATCAATACACCAAAAAAGCTGGAGACATCATAAATCCAGATTTCAAGTTATACCATAATACTGTAATAACCAAAACAGTATGGTACTTGTATAAAAGAAAGAAACATAAATCAACGGAACAGACTAAATAATGTCTTTTATAAATATAGGAAGAGAGAACACTTTCTAATTCATTTTTTGAGATCACTCTAATCCTAATATAAATATCGGACAAAGACATTACAAAAAATGAAAAATACAGAATAATATTAATCATTAACATGGTTTAAAAACCCTTAACAAAATAGCAGTAAACTGAATACAGCAAAAGGTTTTTCCCAGGAGTGCAAGGATGGTTTAACATTCACAAATCAATCAGTGGACATTTCAATAGTTGCAGCAAAACACTTGCAGCAAATTTCTCAAGCCACTATCTTAGTCTAATAAGGTAAACCAATGACAATTCTACTGTCAGTATCATATTAATCCTTCATTACTGAATACTTTTCCCTTAAACTAAAAAATAATGAAACTTAAACTAAAACTAAAAAAAACTTAAACTAAAAAATAATGAAATTTTCACTACTTCTATTCAAATTGTACTACAGTTCTTAGCCATTGGAATAAGATACAGACATAGAAGAAATAATGACTAGGAAGAAAGTAGTAAAACTGTCAATATTTGCTACTGAAAATCCTTAAGTAACCTATAAAACAATCAACAAATTCATAGATGAAGCCCTTATAGAAAAATAAAATAGTGAGAAGTAATTCTTCTGACAAGAACTCCACAAACATTTAATATGTAGAAATAAATTTAATAAAAGACATGCAAGAGCTCTACACTATAAACTACAAAACTCTGTTGATAGCAATTAAAGAAGAACCTAAGTAAATATGGAGATACAATATGAAGAGTTTTAATGTTATTTGGCGGGCCCCAACCCTGAGCTCGGGTTACGACAGTTATTGATATCAGTTCTCTCCAAATTGATATACACATCCAATAAAATTCCAAACAAAATTCCAGGGGTTTTTTAAAAATAAAATTAACAAGTGGGTTCTAAATTTTAGAAAAATAGAAAGGATCTAGATTTATTTTGTAATTTCTGAAAAAGTAGAACAAAGATGGAGAGGTTGCCCAAACTTGCTTTTGATTTACTATACAGCTGCAGTAAACAAGACAATATGGTCATGGATCCAGGATGACAAAGCAGATGAGCAGGAGAGAATAGAGATCCCAGAAATACACATTTTGATTTTGTTGAAGATGTGAAAACAATCCAATGCAAAGAGAGGCATTACAACAAAATGGGCTGGACTAACTAACTAAGCTTATGGAAAGATAAGAAGCTTGACCTTCCCACAAATTACACACACACACACACACACACACACACACACACACACACATGCTTAAGATGATAAGAGACCTAACTAAAAGCCAAAACAACGAAGACTTTAGAAGACAGTTCATGGAAAAAAAAAATTACTATAAATGAAAATGTGATAAATTAAAATTGTTTTCAAATTATAAATTTTTACTTTTTAGAAGAAACAATTAAGAAAATGAATAAAAAAGTCACAGAATGGACAAAGCCATTAACAAGAAATATTATTTGACAAAGAGCTGATCTTCAAGATATAAAAAGATAATTTAAAAAGTTTTCAACAGGACT
>NC_043700.1:43495580-43496700 GCF_006229205.1 Suricata suricatta | reverse complement strand
GAATTTTGACAAATGTGTTACCTGTGTTACCCACATTTTTACAAAAATAAACTATAAAACAAGTATCACTCAGAAAATTTCCTTCTGTTTTTTCCTAATAGATTCCCCTCAAAACCTGCTCATAGAGATTCATCAACCGCAAATTATTTTTGTCCATTCTGGAAGTTTTTATAAGTAGGTTTACACTGCATGTACTCTTTTGCATAAGGCTTCTTTAATTTAGCATTTTATCAATGAGACTCATCCATGTAGTTCCATGTCTCAGAAGTTTGGCTCTATTACTTTCTGAGTACTATTCCACTGTGTAAATATACTACAGTGTCTTTATTTAGTCTCCTATGGTCGGATAGCCTGAGCTGTTTCCAGGATTTGACCATCATGAGTAAAGCTTGAATGGCCATTCTTGTATAGCCTTTATATAGTGTATGCTTTCATGTCTCCTTGGTCAAAGCCAAGGAGTGAAATTTCTGTGCCATAGAATTTTATTAAAAAGAATAAAAAAGAAAAACTGGGGCCCCTGGATGGCTCAGTCGGTTAAGCATCTGACTTCAGCTCAGGTCATGATATTGTGGTTCGTAAGTTCAAGCCCCACATTGGTCTCTCTGCTGTCAGCATGCAGCCTGGAGACTGCTTTGGATTCTGTGTCTCCCTCTTTCCCTGCCCCTCCCCTGCTTATTCTCTTTCTGTCTCTGTCTCTCTCAAAAATAAACATAAGAAATCTTTTAAGAAAATAAAAATAAATAAATAAATAAATAACTTCTAATCATTTCCCAAAGTGTTTGTACAATTTTGTATAACTGCTGCAGTGTATGAGAATTCTAACTGCTCCATGTCCTCCTCATCATTCAGTGTTCTCATCTCTTTATAGTTTTTTAAGTTTATTTATTTTGAGAGAGAGAGGAGGGTGAGAAAGAGAGTAAGAGTATCAGAGAATCCTAAGAAGATTCTGCACTGTCAGCACAGAGCTGGACACAGAGCTCAGTCTCACGAAAGGGGAGATCATGACCTGAGCAGAAATCAAGAGTTGGAGGCTTACCTGACTGAGCCACTCAGGTGCTCTATTTTATCATTTTAGTTATACTACTGGGTTTGCGGTAATATTTTATTTTCAATAAGCTTA
>NC_043700.1:43490448-43495480 GCF_006229205.1 Suricata suricatta | reverse complement strand
ATATTATTTGACAAAGAGCTGATCTTCAAGATATAAAAAGATAATTTAAAAAGTTTTCAACAGGACTGTAAGCTTATTGAAAATAAAATATTACCGCAAACCCAGTAGTATAACTAAAATGATAAAATAGAGCACCTGAGTGGCTCAGTCAGGTAAGCCTCCAACTCTTGATTTCTGCTCAGGTCATGATCTCCCCTTTTGTGAGACTGAGCTCTGCGTCCAGCTCTGTGCTGACAGTGCAGAATCTTCTTAGGATTCTCTGATACTCTTACTCTCTTTCTCACCCTCCTCTCTCTCTCAAAATAAATAAACTTAAAAAACTATAAAGAGATGAGAACACTGAATGATGAGGAGGACATGGAGCAGTTAGAATTCTCATACACTGCAGCAGTTATACAAAATTGTACAAACACTTTGGGAAATGATTAGAAGTTATTTATTTATTTATTTATTTTTATTTTCTTAAAAAATTTCTTATGTTTATTTTTGAGAGAGACAGAGACAGAAAGAGAATAAGCAGGGGAGGGGCAGGGAAAGAGGGAGACACAGAATCCAAAGCAGTCTCCAGGCTGCATGCTGACAGCAGAGAGACCAATGTGGGGCTTGAACTTACGAACCACAATATCATGACCTGAGCTGAAGTCAGATGCTTAACCGACTGAGCCATCCAGGGGCCCCAGTTTTTCTTTTTTATTCTTTTTAATAAAATTCTATGGCACAGAAATTTCACTCCTTGGCTTTGACCAAGGAGACATGAAAGCATACACTATATAAAGGCTATACAAGAATGCCCATTCAAGCTTTACTCATGATGGTCAAATCCTGGAAACAGCTCAGGCTATCCGACCATAGGAGACTAAATAAAGACACTGTAGTATATTTACACAGTGGAATAGTACTCAGAAAGTAATAGAGCCAAACTTCTGAGACATGGAACTACATGGATGAGTCTCATTGATAAAATGCTAAATTAAAGAAGCCTTATGCAAAAGAGTACATGCAGTGTAAACCTACTTATAAAAACTTCCAGAATGGACAAAAATAATTTGTGGTTGATGAATCTCTATGAGCAGGTTTTGAGGGGAATCTATTAGGAAAAAACAGAAGGAAATTTTCTGAGTGATACTTGTTTTATAGTTTATTTTTGTAAAAATGTGGGTAACACAGGTAACACATTTGTCAAAATTCAATGAATAAACACTTAAGATATGTGCATTCCATTGTATAAAAATTTTACAAGAGAAAAAACTGTAAACAAATGGTAAATTCTAAAGATCTGCTGCTTGTTGGAATATGTAGTGGGAAGTTATGTTGTCTGCAATATTATTTGAAGTGCATATAAATAAGATGATGGATAGATGGATATAGGAATGGATAGACAAGAAAATAGGAAACAAAACAGATATGGTAAAATGTTAATGAGTGTATGTGTATATGTAAATTTTGTTGGGATTATGGGTAGATGTGTATTGATGGGTTTAAACACGTTCATTCTAAAATTACTTCAACTAAAAATAAAATAAAGTAAAATGAAATAAAATAAAATTACTTCAACTTTGCTCTATGTGTGAAATTTTTTATAAAAAATCTGTTGTTAAAACAGAAAGACAACAGGTAAATAAAATATAATCATATTTGTGTTTATTTTCAAATCACAAATTTATAACTTTTGGTAAAGTACTTGATCATGTAATATATTCTAAATTAATGTTTCTTTTGCCTCATATATACATGTACATGTAACTTTTCACCTATTAATGGTGATTTATTATAGTGAAAACAAAGTGGATCCAATCAGTGTATCCACTGGATGAATAAAAATTTGATCTGGCATGGTTGGCCTATGAACATTAACCTCTAATTCCCAATATTAGTTTATAAAATAAGTATTCAGTATGGTTAAAACCAAGTCAAGTGAAACTCACAGGGGAAATATGGGGAAAAGTGGCTACAAAAAATATGACAAAAATCTAAATTAATAAGATCAAGTTTCTTTTTTTTACCATAAGGTATGAAAATATCTGAATAACTAGTATTCACAGATATTAAAGGCTCTCTGGTATGCACTAAATTCACTTACTTCTTGGAGGGGACAAAGGTAATGTTTCCCATCAGAGGTATCAATATTAGCTTAAACGACTTTATATGTCTACAAGTCTATAACATACGACTCTAGGCTGATTAACGGTAAACAACAGCTAATATAATAAGATTTAGCTACTTGAGGCACAGGCAGCATGAGGTAATTTTGAAAACAGGTAGATCTGAATTAGAGAATCAGTGCCATCATCTGCTTCCATGAACCTATGATTCTTCCCCAGTAAAATAGAAGTAAAATAATATATCTGCTTGGTATGGATATTTTAAGAAGAGAGCATTTTGAGAAAAGACACAGAAATATCAATGAATGTTAGCTTTCTTCCATCCTGAGAATAAATGCAGACTCTGAAAAACTTATCAATAGAATTATGCTTTTAGGTTAATTCTATGTGTGTACATTTGTCCAGTGGACAACTCTAGAATGGAAGAAAGGTTTTTTCCTTTTTGTTTCCTTGTTTTATACTTTTTGTTGCCATTATTTTTAACTAATAGGCTAGAGTCTCAGTTCTTTTTTCCTTTTTTTTTTTTTTTTTAGAGAGAGAGAGCATGCTTGTGCACAGGCAATTGGGAGAGTGGCAGAGGTATAGAAAGACAGAATCTCAAGCAGGCTCCTCACTCTGCAAAGAACCAGACAATCCTGGGATCATGACCTGAGCCAAAATCAAGAGTATGACACTCAACCAACCACCTGAGGCACCCAGGTGCCCTCTAATCCTTCAGTAAAGTTATCCTTTCACTTAGCATTTGATAATTCATGACTTTGATGTTTGGGGCTGGGAGGCAGAGTTAGGAATGGCTTAAAGGAAAACAATGGAAATTTAACAATAACAACATAGAAGTTGTAAAGAAAGCTAAGGAAGAAATGAAAGGCTTTCGAAGTGTTTAGCTGACACAAGATAACTTGATGAAATAAAGTCTTCCCAGTTCTTAGTTTATTTTCCAACAGAACTTGGTTTGATATCTATTTTAAATAACTTAGCAGTCCAACTCTAAAATACCATGTTTTTCAAATTTCCTTTGTTTCAGTGATTCACAGAGGACTCCGAGTTCCCAAACAGGCAGTAACTCAGAAACTAAAGGGCAGTGTCTCTAATTGTTAAGATGTTGAAATAGGATGGGCTTATATTAGAAGATTAGGAACTCAGAATACATACAGGTAACAATGACTTGAGGAGTTCACTTCACTGGCAGATTTACAAAAACTGAGATATTACAGACTAATACATCTATAAGGTGTTGAATTGTAATAGAACTTACCTTGATCTTAAAAGGTGAAGTATTAAGGTTTTTCTAGTTAGCCTTAGCTCATACAACAATTCTTCTTCATAAGTTTCCTGCAAAACAGTATCCATCGTGTAGCTTAAATGTGTGCTCATTTAGTGAGTGTGGGGGTGGGAAGTGGGGTAGGTTCTGGGGGAAATGAGACTTTATCAATCTACCTGACAACCCAGCAGTCAGGGCCAGGCAAAATGATCAACACGGATGAGGCTGAATTAAGGAAAGCCAATATATATGGAGGATTTTGCTTGTAAGTTATATTTTTGTTAAATTCTTTGATGGGCTTTTTTTCTAGTTATAAAATGAAGTGAAATGAAATTATGTATACTCTCTCCTCATAGATCTTTTGTTTATGTATTTGCAACAATTTTGGGTATACTGTTTTACAATCTAGTGTCTCACATAAAAATAAATCATGACCATGACCATTTTCCTATTCCAATAAATGTATTTTATCGCATGTATTTTATGGCTGAAAAGCACAATGTGAACTTATTTAAACTATATCCATATCAGAAATTTGATTTGAGGTATTCATTGTAGTTAGACATAATTTCTTTACCTGCAAAATGGAAAAAATGTAAAGCTTTTTGATAAATATTGCAAAATAATCTGAGGAAAAGAAGCACAAAATTAGAATTTTACTAGAAATTTACAGTGGTTTTTGTTTTGTTCCTTTAGACATTAACATTAATGAAATGATAACTTATCATGACAAATTGTTTTCTTTGATGACCATTGGGAGGGATATCTTACTTCTGTTCATTTCGCTTACGTTGTCATTTGTATATTTGTATAATAATTTCTAATTTATATCCTTTAACTATTTTCTTTTGTGATATTTTTATGGCATTTTATTTATGTGGTACTTATCATGATTCATAAGAATTATTTATAATTTCAGGATTTAGTTACTGGTCATATATCTAGCACATTCTTTAGTTTATTGTTCACCCATGTGTTCAATAGCTGTTATTTCAGGCACACTGATAATATGGAAAATACAATAGTGCACAAGATAGAGAGGTCATTGCCCTTATGGAAGCTACAGCTAAGCAAAGAAGAAAATCAGTCAAATGTAATTGAGTAATATAAGCATCATAATGGGAGAGATGAAGTGACCATGTGAGGGATGTTGAAAGGAGGAGTCAGGGCAGAGAATGGCACATGCAAACGCTCTGAGGTAAGAAAGAGCTTGATCGACATGTTTAAGAAACACAGAAAAGTTCAACATGGCTGGGAAATCAAATGTAAATTGAATAAATATGAAAAATACAAAGGTAGGAAGGCATCAAACCATGTACCAACTAGTTAGTCACTTAAGATTTGGACCTTGTCCTAAGAGCAAAGGGAAGAAAAAAACCTGCAGACGTGGGTATGGTATTATAGACGGTCTACTTATTATGGATGATGAATCAGCAAAAATCACAACTGTAGGCAAGAAAAGCAAAGACTGTTGATGGGGTATATGTCACTTGGGCAGGGGAGTGGCAACGTCACTCATCACCAGGGAAACAAATCAAAACCACACTGAGATAGCACCTCACGCCAGTCAGAGTGGCTAAAATAAACAAATCAAGAGACTATGGGTGCTGGCGAGGGTGTGGAGAGATGGGCACCCTCCTACACTGCTGGTGGGAATGTAAACTGGTGC
>NC_043700.1:43466696-43490348 GCF_006229205.1 Suricata suricatta | reverse complement strand
TACATGGCAATGAGAGGCAATGACATATGGCCATTTGTAGGAAAGTGGATGGACCTTGAAGGTGTCATGCTAAGTGAAATAAGCCAGGCAGAGAAGGACAGATACCATATGTTTGCACTCATAGGTCTAACAGGAAAACAGGAGAATCCTAATGAAGGACCAGGGGGAGCGGAGGAGGGAGAGAGAGTTGGGGAGAGAGAGGGATGCAAACCTTGAGAGACTATTGAATGCTGAAAACAAACTGAGGGTTGAAGGGGAAGGGGGAGGGGGAAAAGAGGTGGTGGTGATGGTGGAGGGCACTTGTGGGGAAGAGCACTGGGTGTTGTATGGAAAACAATTTGACAATAAACTATTATGGAAAAAAAAAGACAAAAGGGCAGGGGAGTGGCAGCAATGATAAGGGAGAGGAGATAATTTCAAGGGATGTATTTATTTACATGCTAGAATCTACAAAGCTCAGTGATTCTTTGATGGGGGAGGAGGCACAAGGGAGGAGTGAAGAATTCCCTCAGGCTTCTAGTTTGTTTAGACTACGCTGTTGAATTGAGGGTCTTCTTAAGTGGGGCAGTTTTGAGGAAAGGAGAGGGAGTTTTGTCTTTGTTAAATGTGAGGTATGTGTTAGGGCATTTTTGACTGCAAGTTTAACATAAAATTGGGATTTTATTATATACACAGAATTCACAGTGGGCCGGCAGGAACCCAGGCGCTTTCTCAAAAAGGAAGGGTGGAATCCCGTTTACAACACGATGAACTGTACGGATTGTATATTAGCTAATATTCAGACACTATTGTTAATATTGTTAAATGTGACATTGATGGTAATCTTGTCATGAATATTGTTTCTACGTAAACAGAATTTGGTAATTTTATAGTTAATTTAGAATTTTATTTAATTTTTAAATGTGTTTTTATTTTATTTTTATTTATTATTGAGACAAAGAGAAACAGTGCATGAGTCGGGGTAGGCAGAAAGAAAGGGAGACACAGAATCAGAAGCAGACTCCAGGCCTGAACTGTCAGCATAGTGCCCTACGCCGGGCTCACACCCACAAACCATGATATCACGACCTGAACCAAGTTGGATGCTTAACCGACTGAGCCACACAGGTGCCCGTTTTTATTTTAGAATCATTTTAGACTTAGAGAAAAGTTGGAAAGATAATATGGAGAATTCCCATGAACCCCACAACTCATATTTCCACCCTGTTAACATCTTACATTACTATTATGTGCCTATCACAACTTATGAACCAAGACTGACATTATCAGTTACAGTATACATTTATACAGATTTCCTTAGTTTTGTTTAAGATCCTTTTAGTGTCTTAGGATCCTATCCAGGACACCACATTCATTTAGTCATGGCTTCTTAGCTCCTCTAGACTAGTTTCTCAGATGTTCCTTATTTTTTTGACAACATTGACAGTTTTGAAGAGTAATCAAGCATTTTATAAGATTTCCTTCAATTTAGGTTTTTCCAAAATCTTTCTCATTACTAGACTGGGACAGTGGAGATTTGCGAGAAAAACAACAAAATAAAGTGCCATTTTCATCGCATCATATTAAAAGTACATACTATCAGCATGAGTTATGACTGATGATGTTAATTAACCTGGATCAGTGGCTGAGGTAGCATTTGTTAGCCTTTCTTCACTGTGAGGTAACAGAGTTTCCCCTTCCATGTTCTACGGAAGTCACTATGCACAGGCCATGCGTAAAACATGGAGAGTTACATCCATCTCCAGGAAAGGGTAGCATCTACATCAATTTTTTAACTCTTATGAATAGATTTGTCTATTCTCCCCCATTTATTTTTTATTAAATTATTTATTTAGACAAATATGGGTCCATGGACATTCATTTATACTTCTTTATGGTCCAAAACTGTTTTTAATTTTGTTGCTCAAATTGTCCCTTCTTTTGCTTACTGGGAGCTCCTTCATTTGTCTCCTATGTTCTTTTGATATACTCCCACCGATGCAAGTTTGGAGATTTTGTTTGAGAACTTTCTTACTTTCTGGTAGTATAAGAGGCTCCAAACTCATCTTGCATCATTCCTGCCACAGGTCAGGCTCATCTTGCATATTCCTAATGACACTTTTAAAGCTTTTTTTTTTTTTTTTAATGTCTATTTGTTTATTTTGAGAGACAGAGGGAGAGAGCAGGCGCACAAGTTGGGGAGGGGCAGAGAGAGAGAGAGGGTGAGAGAGAACCCAAGCAGGCGCTGTGCTAATAGCACAAAATTCAGGGCTCAATCTTCTGAATGATGAGATCATGACCTGAGCAGACATCAAGAGTTGGAAGTCCAACTGACTGAGCCACTCAGGTGTCCCCATAATGGGACTTTTAATATCAGTCTTGATTTGCAGAATGGTGGTAGAAGACTGACTTTGCCCACTTGGGTGAGTAGCAAACTTTAACCAATAAAAGTTTTATTTTGTTTGATTGTTGACCTGAAGTGTTATATGAATAAAAAGCTTAATAAGGGGATAATGGAAGTGGAGATCAAGAGAAAACACTATTTATAAGTTGATTATTAGAGAAAAAATGGTTAGACATTATTTCCTGACAGCAGCAGGTGAAGAGGTTCATTTTCATGCTCTCCAGCCATTTAGGTGGGATCTTTTGGATAACTGAAAGGTGTCTTGCTTATGATGAGAAACCTAACAAACGAGAGCGTGGAAGGCTGGTTCCTCTAGTCTTGGAGGGAAGAAAAGCAGGGGCGCCTGGGTGGCTCAGTTGGTTAAGCGTCCGACTTCAGCTCAGGTCATGATCTCATGGTTCATGGGTTCGAGCCCCACATGGAAACTACTTTGGATTCTCTGTCTCCTTCTCTGCCCCTCCCCAGCTCATGCTGTTTCTCTAGGTCTCAATAATAAATAAACATAAAAAAAGAAAAGCAGTTGCACTGGGAAAAGTTAGCCCACTCCAAAAATGTTGGGGCAAATTGACAATAAGTAGCCTCCATAGCTCACAATGCAAGTGCCTACCAAATGTCTGAGGAGAATCACCGAATGTCTTTTTGACATTATATATAATTACACATTGTCTGCATAAACATTTGGGTTTTTTTTAAAAAGAAAAATTTAATGTTTATGTTTTAACACCCGAATACACACTATTCTAAGCAACAGGCCAAATGTGTTCCCATGAAAGCTGCCCGACTTTGCTGCAGAAAGCTGCATATTACAACTCTGAGAAAGCAAAATGCTTAGAGATTCCATTCCATAGACACCAGCTCAGAACAAATGAGGTTGCCTTAAATCAGCCCGGAAGACTGGTAGTAGAAATCCTGTTAGTGGAAGATTTTAAATGGCACCCCCTAAAATCCAAATTTTACTCCATCTTCTTTTCTAATCCATCAAAAGCTTGCTTCGCCCCCACCAAGCACATGCTGTAAACTGAGTAGGAGTCTGCAGAAACATCGAGACTCTTCTCTTGTTCAGTTCGGATTGGAGCACAAGGTTGCTTTCTACATACTCTGTGAGCGCAGTAAGCCACACGTATTCAATCAAACATGTACCTGTATGTCATAATCCTGGGTGTGCCAAACATCTCTCTTCTGCCTCAGAGGAAGCCTTTTAGGATAAACCAGTTCTTGACCCTCCACTCCAAGGATTACCTTTTCTAAAAGGAAACATGAGGGGAAAATACATCTGGCATTAAACATTCACCCACAGTGACTGGAGAACAATCACTGTCACAGGGTTCACTTGCTCTCAATTAGCAGCCATGTGCAGCATCACTATGACGGCTGAGGAAATTGAGACTGTCATTTCCAAGTTAGGAAAATATAAGCAAAATTGGAAAGTAGACACAAAACAATTAGGTGCTTGGCTTTTTCCATCTTTCCACCTTGATCTCCTCATGCCTGTCTCTGGATTCTGCCCCTTGTCACAGCCTGCACTGGGATGAGTAGTAAATTGTAAATTACCAATTTTCCATGTAAATTACTGATTTTTGTCTCCCAGGAACTTGCATTTGAAATCTTAACTCTCTTAGCTAAATACAAGGCTTTCTCTTGCTAAAAAGGTTTTAGGCACTCTTGAGTCAGTGCATAATAGTCAACACAAATCGTGGGCCTCTGTGGTGAGGTGAGCCCTGGAAACCTTGCTGAGGAGTGATCAGGGGTCAGAAAGACCATAGGATTTTAGGATCTGCTATTAACTGAATCAAATAAGTTTTACCACTTTATTAGCAGTGTGGCCAGAAATACTATATCCATTCTCTCTGATTTGTATATATTATTCTCAATTTCTTTATCTATAAAGTAGAGACAACAACTTAAAATTTTACACATGCTAACGGACAAAGTGGCTAATGGCTAGCACAACATGTGCTATGTTAGAGATATTCAGAAATGCCCACTCCTTCCTCCTTCCCACTGGAAATCAGACCATGTAAGACTGAGAAGGTATCTCACAGAATCACAGAATCTCAGTATTTGCATAACTGGCCGAAGACCTATGCTCTGTTCTCAGCTAAATCACCCACGGGAATTCATGTTTTTACCATTTACAGTTTAAATGTTGTGACTAAAGAGACATCGCCTCATAACCTAGGAAGAACGCCCTAATAAAAAGATTAGGACATACCTTTAATCTGAGGAATGAGTATGACCATGAAAAGCAACGGCCCGAGGAACATTCTGAAGGGTTCCAGTGGAGGAGACCCAGGTGCTTGAGGAAAGTTGCGCGCAGCTCCGGCCTGGCCTCCCCGGCAGGGTCAGCGCACCCAGCAGACAGACAGGCAGTTTTGATGCAGCACAAGGAAGTGTTCCTCGCTCGCGTTGCATCATTTGTGAGGTGCTTGAGGCTAAAACCCAGAGGGTGGACATCAGGTACTAATTAAAAGGACTACCAGGGTGCTGCGGTGGGGGCGGGCTGGGCAGAGATCTCTGCTTCATGCCTGATGTAGATACAATTCTAGAGGTACTAAAACTCCGAAAGTAAAAAAAATCATGTGTGTCAGAAAAAAATATTAAAGAATGTTTATATAAACGTTGGTTGAAGAAGGTGCGTATGAAGAATGCCACGTGTACAAATTGTAAAGGAAGATTTGATAAAACTAGTGAGAAATACTGAGACCTTCCCCAGCCCCCAGCAATTGAATAACACCCTGCGCCATGGGCATCATGGCCTTTCTAATGCTGCACAAACACAGGACATTAATTCATATTCCACCCCCAGCCTCCACTCCTACCTTGATAAAAGAACCTAGAATCCTGGGGCAAGAAGAGAAAATGAAGGGAAATAACTTGGTCTTTTCTCACCCCCAGTTTTATCAAGATACAACTAACATACAGCGCTGTGTGAGTTTCAGGTGCGTGGTATAATGACTGGACTTACTGTAAGTTAGAAGTGTAGTTAACATCCACCACCTCTTGCAGATACAGACGAAAAAGAAAAGAAGGACTTTTTCTTTGTGATGAGAACTCTTAGGATCTATTCTTAACAATTTTCAAATACACCATATAACAGTGTTTGCTATATTATCATGATTTACATTGTGTCCCTCGTACACATTTATCTTATAACTGGAAGTTGCACCATCTGAACACCTTTATCCAAACTCATTTACGAAAACATGTTTATGCCATCAGTCACTTATAAACTGAAATTAAAAGACAAAAACTCCAGAAATGTATGCAACATATATAATAAAAGGGAAGGGTAAATATCCTTAAAATGGAACTTTTTCAAATAAACACACAAAAAAGACATTAATGGACAAATGTGCAAAGAATCTTATAAGTCTATATATGTGCCTACAATCTCTTCTTATATTAGAAGAGATATCCCTTTGCCAATATAATACTTTGGAGTCTGGGATTTTATCTCTTCCCCCACCTCATATTATTGATTATCCCTCTAATATTCCCATAAATTGAGCTAATCTATGATAACTAGACGCCTTCTTTTAATATTTAAATAAGTTCAAACCTCTTCCTTTCAAAAAATTCCTTCCCTCAATCCTATCTTCCACAGACCCTTACCATCACCTTATTTTTCATTCCCTTTTCGACTAAACTTTTCACAAAGTTTATCTCGACTTCTTCTGGCAACTTTCTCCCCTCCAGCTGGTCCTAACACATTGCACTCTGCCTTCATTATTCTGCTGATAGAGCTGACTAATCTTGCCTATAATTTCACAATTTCTATAACCAATGGATAATTTGGTTTCTCATGTTACTTGCCCTCTTAATAACACTTGGCGCTGTTGACCATATCTTCCCCATTGACATACTCTAACTCCCCGACACAGTCATTTTAACATTTTCCTATCTCTTTCTCTTTCCTATCCTTTTCCTATCTCTTTCCTATCTCTTTCAACCCAACCTTTAAATTTTGGAGTTCCTCAAGGTATTACCATATGCCTTCTTTTTTTCTAACTGTATGCCTGTTCCAAAGCCATCTCATCATCAGTTATGGCTTAATTATCATCTCTCTGCCACGTCTCACAATTATTATAGAGCTAGCCACCTGCATGGTATACCTTTACAGCCAACTCTACTCAACATCTTCATTGGGAGGGCTCAAAGCCCCTGCAAACTCAGGAAGTACAAAACTAGTTCTCTGTCTTTGTTAATGATGTCATATCCATTCCACATTGCAAGTCTGAAATCTGGTAGTCATCCCTGATATCTCTCATAATCAATTCATCACCAGGTGTGTTTATTTTTGCTTCTAAAAAATATCCCATCCTCTTTTCTGCAGGCTTTCTGCCTCCATCTTAGTACAATTTCTTATAGATTCTCTTTGGCTATACTCCAGCAAGTGTGATCTTTTCAAAATAAAAATCTGATCATGTCATATTCCTATTGAAAATGCTTCAATAATTTGTCATTGGTGTTAGGATCAAGATTTATCTGGCTTTAAAACATCAAAAGGTAAATTGTCTACCATTTTTAAATGCTGTTTCTATGGGCAGAGTACAAAACATTACTTCTGTTTTCTCATCTATAAAATGGGCATTGGGCATAATAAACATGTGTCTCATAGGGATAGTATGAGTATTAAATTAATCTGTGTTGAAAGCAAACTTACATTCCACAGTTCATTCACTGTCCAATTCTCTTAGTTGATTATTTCATATCCACTCTTCTCTCATGAAATCTCAAATCTCCCTGTACTTACTCTCAGCTGATCACTGAGAAACGCAGAAATCACCAGAAGAAAGAATTCATACCTTCTATTAGCACATCCACCTCACTATCAAGATATGTGCCAGTATAGACTAGTACTCTCCTGTTTCTGTGGATGACTGCTCATGCCTGTAAGGTCTACCCACCATTAACATAGTGGATTCCATTCCTTCTTCCTCTTCCAGGGTCATTACTCAGTCAATTGTTCTCTTTCATCTGAATTACTATATCTGCAAACATGGTGTTGTTTTTGTCCATCTTTTAAAAAGGACTTCTTTAACATCACTCTTCCCTTCACCAAGCTACTATCCTATTCTTGACTTCTGTTATAGCACAGATTCTTGAAAAATGAGTGTACAGTTTATCTGCAGTTCCTCTCACCTCGTTTGCTCTTGAATTTGCTTCAATAAGACTTGTATTTTGCATTCAACAAAACACTTCTTGTAGATGCAACTGATAGCTGCACTTTGCTAAATCCAGTGGCCAATTCTCAATTTCCACTAACTTGATTTTTTAGCAGCATTTGACACAATTGATCACTTCTACTTTTTGAAGAGCTTAGCTCATGATATACTATCTCCTCCATGCTTATTCACTCCTTCTTCTTAGTTCCTTGTTGGATCCTTCTTTTCCAAGTGTTTAAATATTCCAAATTCAAAGTCTTTCCTATATTAGAATATTACAACTCCATCTCCATCTTTTCAGTTACTTAGGAGTCATCCTTGATGCCTCTCTTTTCCCCCACTTTGCATCTTATCCATTTACAAATCCAATTGTCTCTAGTCTCAGAAGACATCAAGAATCCAACCACTTCCAGTTGTGTTTACTGCTGCTATGCTGAGCCACCATGTGATCATCTCTGGCTTAGTTTGTTAAAATAGCCTCATAATTGACCTTAGTGGTTTTCTCTTAATTCCTCACAGTGTATTGTCTTCATATCATCCAGAATGATCTCATTAATACACATTACATTATGTGTTTCTTCTGCTCAAAACATTTCAGTGGCTTTCTGTCTCAGAGAAGTAGCTGATGACCTGTAATAGCATCTAGGAACTATATGATCCAGCCGGATGCTTTCAGGTGTCATATCTTACTACTGTCCTCTCACCCACTAGAATCCTGTCACCATGTGTCCTTGGTCTTTATCAAACAGCCCACACATATTCTGCTGTGCATTGTAAGAGTTGCCATGCGAAGGCAATTGAGCGGCCACTTTGCCGTGGAGAGCTGTGAGCACTGACAACCCCCACCTGCAAACCTGAAATGACTCGGGCCCTTTGAAAAGCACCAGCCGCCATTTTATTGCGGGTCAGATAATAGTTCCAGGCACCGCCAGGGACTGACGACCCCCACTCTCCAATCTGGACTGTCTCAAACTGAAATGCCTCACCATGGAATTCCAGCACCCCCCGCCCCACCGAAGTGAACAGCCAATTGAATCCAAAGATGCCCTACTTGGCTATCAGCCCACCTGAGCTCAAACCCGGAACTCCTGCACCCATAAAAGACCTTGCTCTCCCATATTAGGCCGACTTCCCTGACTCCCCACTCCACAGTCACGGAACCTCGCCCGGGAATTGTAGACTCCAATAAAGCTTCTCTTGGCTCCATAACTTGATCTCTCTCTTTCCTCTTGCCTCTGCCTCCATCTATTAAACCTTACATGCATATTTCTTCTCCTTTCAGCCACATGTCATGCTTCTTCTCTGTCTTCAGATCCCTACTTAAATATCATTATGACGTTGAGGACCTCTACAAAAACTCCATGTGAAATAGACATGCTCTCTTCCATCCTGGTACCTCTGTTGCCCTTTGTTGTGTTGCATTAGAGGTCATGTGGCAATGCTCTATATTTATTACTTATTTCTATTTTAATTGCCTGCACTCTTCCTTGAAATGTAGCTGCAAGAGTGCAGGAATTTTTCACAATTTTTCACAATTCTGTTCAGAGTCTAGAACAATGGGTCACTAGATGATTTTTATTAAATGAATATATTAATACATTTCAGAACTTGGATGATATCTGGTAATAACATCTAATAAAGCTAAAGTATAATTATTTTAACTTTTAATTATGAGGAGCCTATATAGTACAGAAGTAGGAGTACACTTTCAGATTCAGACCACCTGGTTTCAGTTCCTGGCACTTATAATTTCTACTTGTAGACCTTGGATGCTATCTGATCTCTCTCTGCCTCAGTTCTCTCATTTCCCAAAATGAGACTAACTCATAGTAGTTCTAGTGAGGATTAAACAATGTAATTTACATAAGTCACCAAAGGCAGTGCCTGTTGCATATTAAAAGCTGGGTAAGTACTGGTTTTTAAAGAACACATAAGAGTTGATTTTTATTTCTATTACTTTCCTGTGCCAGTTTCATCCACTTTTCATCTTCTTTTTTTTTTTTTTTCTCTCAGAGCTTCAGGTTCTTGGCTTCTTTTGCTTGCCCCAACACAGCCTACTTTCTCCCATTTAAGGGCCTCTGACAGGGGCACCTGGGTGGCTCAGTTGACTAAGTGGCTGACTTCAGCTCAGGTCATGATTTCACCCTTCATGAGTTTGAGCCCTGCATAGGGCTCTGTGCTGACAGCCTACAGCTTGCTTCGGATTCTGTGTCTCCCTCTCTCTCTGCTCTCCCCTGCTCATGCTCTGTCTCTCTGACTCTCAAAATTAAAGTTAAAAGAAATTTTTAAAAATTAAAAAAATTTTTAAAAATAAAGGGCCTCTGGACATACTTGATTCTCAACTCAGAGTCTTCTCCTTTCCTCTTTTTTGCCACATCAATTACTCACTTTTCAGTTCTCAGTTCAAGGGTGGCTCTCTCAGGAAAGCTTTTCCTAATCCCAGAGTCTAGACCAGATGTCATTCTGAAACAAGATTATCTTTTTTTCTGAAAACTTATGTTAGTTTTTCACACATTTACCCATCTAAGTATTTGATTATCTACCTCCCCCAGCAGACTAGAATCTCCAGAAAGCCAATGTTCTGTTTGGTTTTGCTTACTCTGGTACCACAACCTAGCAGTGTCTTGCAGATAGACACTGCATTTAACATAAAATTGTTGAATGCAATAAAATAGTTTACAACATGATTATTGCCTGGTTACACCCTTGTATGTTTCCAGAAATGTTGAACATAATTGAAACAACTTGTATGCAAATGATCATCTCTACCAGTAGAGTTTCTGACTCTCTTTCAAGTCAATGCAAAAGAGAGTTGACAACTGATGAATGTCCTCAGGGTATTTGACCCATTACCAAACCAAATGCTCATCTACACATCAAATGGAATTTACCAGCTTTGTTTATCATGATAGTTGAAAGGATCACTTTAAACTGGGTGACAGGAACTATACTGAACTTGTCTTTTTTACAGTCAAAGTTGTGAGAAATGAAGAAACGATTTTTAAAATACCAATCGGGGAATCTCAATTATTTATAGTGTCATGGTAAATGATAAGGTTTGAGGCCTTTTTCTGATGTCTTTGTGTGAATTACAGCTAGGCTAACTTCTAGCATATCTAAAATATTACAGACACAGTATTATCTATGGTTAACCCAGGTGAAACAAACAAGCATTTTTAAAGAAGCAAAATTCTTGTAACTGACTAAAGCCACATAATCAATAAATGGAAGGCAGAAGTTAAAAGAAAATATCTGCCTGACTCTGTGTTCTATTATATCCAGGGTCCCTTTTTTGAGAGGAAAACAAGCTTTATTATTTCTCATAATCACACTCCAATCAATCTTTCAAACTTGGAGAATGTTATATTCAATTCAAAAGTCTACCAGCACGGAATAGTACATTATGATACAAATAGTTTATTCATTGTTCTCGCTCTTGGTCACAGTTTTCTGTTGAAATTAACATGATCACTAAAGTATATGAAACTTTTTTTTTCAAAAAGCAATGAACCCTAGAACAAATTTCAATATCAAAGGGAGTCTAAATGTCAGACAAAAGCATATTTTAAAGAAGATTAGACATGTACGAGAATGTTCTGTTCTCTTATTTCTTTGTTACAAATTAGCAAAGCAACATCTCTTGGAGGTTCTCTACTCTCATCTTGATTTTGAGAGAGATTTTGAGGCTGTAGATTGTTGTGTTCTTTCTGTATTGCTGCTAGGATCAGCTCTCTACAAAATAGTTTTGGAGGCCCCCAACTTTGCTCAGAACTTGCCCACTTTTTCCTTTTGATCTCCATCACAATACAGATACTTGCCTTCTTGAGCTTCCTTCGGCCTCTCTCTTCCTCAGTGTTGTTCCCACTCTCCTAGCTGGTGACTTGATGAGCAACCCCCAGTCCCTCTTAAAAACTAAAGGAGTGTATTCATGATGGAGGCCCAGGAAGGATGACAAATGGTGCAAAATACATTTGAAATCAGAAATGAGAAGCAGACCCCAAATGCTTACTCCTGTACTACCTTTGTGAAGAGAAACATAAAGGAAAGGGGCATGAAATCCAAGTGTGTAAAGAGAATAAGATGCATAAAGAAAGATATTTAAATTATAACAGTAAGGGGAAACGTCCACAGAGAAATACTGAAATAAAAATGAGCATTTTCCTGTCTGGCTATGAAAGAAATAGTATTATAAAGTACTCCAAAACGACAATAATCAAAGGAAACTTGTAATTCTCTTTGTAGATGTTAATTTCAGCCTATTAATTGTGTTTTAAGTGCATCGAAAAGAACACTAGATTCAGAATCAGGAGCTCTATGTTCCCCTGTGACTAATTCTACTACCTTTGGAAAATCACTTAGTTTCTTGGCTTTAGTGCCAAGATTGTCAGACTGTTTGAACCCTAAGAGTCTTTTTAACACCGACATGCTATTTCCATGCTTTCACTAGTTGTTTTTACCCTTTTCTAAAACCTTCATTATAAGTAGGAATTCTGATTTGACAGGATAATTAATTGGGGATTTTGTTATCACTCTCATATTTTTCTTTATTTCTAATGGCAGGTTTATCAATAATATGCATAGTGAACATCATGCAACAAATGGAACAAGAGCCATAACAAGTTGACTCACTCTGTCACCCAGAGGGCAAAGCTATTCCTGGGGAGTGGGAGCCCCAGAGTGAATACCGGATGTAGTCCTTTCTTCTCTTTATTCTGATAATCACATTACTTAGCTAGTGACATTGAACAAATTACATAATATTCCTAGACTTTTAATTTCCTCATGATAAACTAAGGATGAGAATGGTTTTTACATAAAGTTGTTGTATGGATTAAGTGAGATAATTAATGAATTGTGTTATTGAAGAGTTGACATTATTTCTTACCCTCAACCTAACTCTTTCGTAACAACTTTAAGAAATGCACTAAATTCAGCAAGGTCAAAGGTTTAAAGAACATAGACTTAAAGCTAAATGGTGGCAGGATAGAAAATGAAATGCCATATAATGAGATTTTCTCCTATTGGATATAAGTAGGCATAAGACTATAGACCTCATGGGGTGCCTGAGTGGCTCAGTCAGTTAAGTGTCTGACTTCAGCTTGGGTCATGATCTCACAGTTTGTGGGTTCGAGCCCCACAGTGGTCTCTGTGCTGAAGGCTCGGAACCTGGACATGGTTTCTGATTCTGTGTCTACCTCTCTCTCTGCCCCTCTCCCACTCATGCTCTGTCTCTCAAAAATAAAATAAAACATAAAAAAAAAAAAAACTATGGCCCTCATGATTCCATTCATTAATCCCATATTCCTACACAACTATGTCACACTTTCTCCTTACACCTCAACAAGCTGCAATTGTCTTCATCTTTAAACAAATTATAGTAAGTTTCTTGTTCTCACACGACTATCCAGCAGTTTCAATATTTTTTTAATCCCTTTACAACAAAATGCTCTCAAATAGTTATCTATCTACAGTCACTGCTCCTGATTCTTCATTCTTTCCTTAAGCCACTCCAATCAGGGACATGAGGCAATATCTTTTGTCCCCACTACTTACTGAAATTACTCATCAATGTCACCAATGACTGCCAAATTTTAAATTCAATCATCAAGTCTCATTCTTAACTTCACTTCTTCACCATGTTTGGTTTGTTATTTTAGCCTTTCTTTGTCTTTATCTTTTTTATGACACATTTTCATTATTTGACTTCTAGCCCTGCTCTTTCCCCCTCAGTAGCCATTTCTTCTTGCTTTTCTGCACTCCTTTATCCTCACACCCTAGACTTTTAATCATTGGAAATTCCTAGGGCTCACTGTCTACACTTATTCCCTTGGGAATATCAACAAACCACATGTTTTAAAATCTTTTGCTATGTGGTTGATTGCCAAATTAATGTCCCAGAGACATTTTCTTAGTTTCAGTTGTTTATTTGGCATCTCCATTTTGATATCTACTGGGCACTGCATATTTAATTTATACCAAAACAAAACTCTTGATCTGCTTCCCCAAAAGTGTTCCTCTGAATGTCTTGCTCATCTCAGGAAATAACAATGCTATAGATCAATATAGCCACTCAAGCCAAAGACCCTGGTGTTGTCCTTGGCCCCTCTCTCTCACACTCCATACGTAATCTGTCAGGACATCCTGTTGGCTCTTTGTTCAGCATGTACTCATCTCCTCTACTGATCTAACCTCTTCTCATCTCCTCTACTGATACCACCCTAAGCAAATCCACAATCATCTCCCTCTTGTACGGATGATTACCACAACCCCCTGATCAGTGGTTTCACTTTCTCTATCCTTGCGTATCCATAATAGTCTATTTTCCAAAAGCAGTTGGAAATCTTTTAAAAATGGAAATAGTGACATGTCATCCCTCTGTCTAAAATCCTGCAGTGGTTTACCACCTAACTGAGCAGAAGCTATATTCTTCTAACGCTTTTAAAGTCCCTACATGATCTGGTGTTCTCTTTCTTTCAGACCTCATCATTTGCTTTTTTTTCCTTGGCTCTCTTCAGCTACTCTGTCCTTTTTGCTCTACTCAGAACCAATAGGCCAACATGTTGTCAGTTCAGGGCTCCATCCCTCACCTCCATTGGTTCGTTCCTCAAATACATCTTTTCAGCAAGTCCTTCTTGCCTGCCCAATTTTAGATGAACACCCTTCATAAAATTCATTGAAGCTCTCCTTATCTGCCTTCCCACTTGGTCATTGAAGACTAAGCACATGACCAGTGAAAGCATTTAATTATGCCCTTAATGTTTTTGTCTACCTTCACCAGAATGTAAATAAAAAAATTTTGTCTGTTGTTCAGTGCTATATCCCCAACATCTAGAGTTGTATCTCATACAAGGTAGACTCTCAATAAATATTTTTAGGGTATATTTGTTTGAAGATCTTGTCCTTAGAGTTTATGCTTTGTTTTCAATAAACTGAATATTAATGAATGACTGAGACTCTGTCCTCTTCTGTCCTTTTGAAGAGGATTTCCCAGTAGCATAGATAGATAAATGTAAGAAAACCTAAGTTGTCATATCCAGACACTATATGCAAAATATTTTAGGACTACCCACTAAAGAAGATTAGAGACATTTTTAGCCAATAGATCATCTGATTGGTTGGCTGCTCAGGTCTTCCTGACTGTCCTTTTTTTTTTTTTTTTTTTTTTTAATCAGCACACCTACTGAGCCCTTTTTTCATCTTCCTACAGGTTCAACTGAACCATCTTTTTCAGGGTTGATTGAACAGAACTCAGTATACTTATCAGTCTTTGTGGCTTCATCATATTTTTTTTATTCCAGGCCATTCTTCTCCTCTGATTTGATAAATGTGATAAGCCACTATGGGGTGAGGGCAAGTCACTGCCTGCCCTCCCTTCCTGAATCCACACATCTAGTACATTCTTCATGATACTTCCATTACCCACCATAGCCCATAGTGCCCTTCCTTTCTCTAAATCCTAACAATGCTTACTTCTGCCCTACAGTCTGAATAACAGTGTGTGAGTACCCTTGAGAGAGTTTTGTTTCTTTTATCTGCTTGTTTTTGTAGCCTAAATGTAATGAAACCTAAGGTATTTATGTGTGAAGCCAAAGGTATCTTCTAAGTTTGTCTAGGTCTTAACTAATTGATATATCTTAAGTCACTTGCCCTCTGCCTATTAATGCTCTCAAACATTTGCAAAGTCAGGAATTATTAGTGAAAGTTTATTTTATCTTCTGAAATATGTGAAAACCTGTTGAATTCAGAGATTATGGCTAATATGCACATGTCCCTGCAGGATCCAATATCTCTAGACCTTACACATTGTTGGCACTCAATAAATAGTAGTTTCAGAAGTTGATTAATTTATCATAACATTGTTGCTGCACTCTGTTTACGGAAAGATGATAAACATTATAGATTTGGTGTGACTAAAAACAAATTCCACAACTCTTATTTTCCTGAGTCTCTGTAGAGCTGATCCAAGGCTGCTTCAAAGTTCCAGACTCACCTGTGACCAAAAGCTATTCAGGGACCATCAAAAACTGGGAGTTGAAGTTACATTAATATTTCTAATAGCTTGGCATGGCTTTCTTCTGAAAGAAGCAATGAATGTGATAGCATCTCTACAGTCTGTCCATTCAAATTCTGCAGATTGCTTTCACCCACAATTGAACTTTCTAGTACAGCTTGATCTCTGTGTTCCTGTACCAGCCACCCTCCATTAATCATGAGAAAGAGGCTCCTCTGTGTGGCCCTCAAACCTGTGCCAGAAACTCCCCACACCCAGGTTGTCTCCTTACAAAGAGAAAGTTAAGGGAGGAAATGTTGGCACCCAGATATTTCTTGACTCAGAACATGAGATCTTGATTCAGGTTTGAAATGACTTCATGATGCATTACAACTTATACCTTGAGTACTTACTCTGTCAGGTACTTGGACATTCAGTTCTGATAAAAGGGATATTTGCCTGCTCAGTGACTGGTGGAGCTTTGTATAAACACAATTATCTTAGATGATTAATTTATGAGGTTCCCACCATTCCATTCTTATTTCTGAGTATTACAGAGAAAGCCAGTCTGTATTAGTGACAGTCACACACAGAAAAATGTTTTAATCTCTCCTGAGTAACCAGCATCTGCACAAGGTTTGAAATCAAGGAATGCATTCCCTTTCAATTTTAAATTTCAGCCACAGGTTACATAAAGTATTTGGAAGCTTTGTCTTCCATTCTTTTGAGGGTGTTTCTGCTACCTGTTTGTGCCTATGATTAGAAATAGAAATAAAAATTCAAGAGTTTTCAGTTTTTCTTTCAAGGCATCTGGGTGGCTCAGTTGGTTAAACATGACTTTGGCTCAGGTCATGGTCTTGCACTTTGTTGAGTTCAATCCCCATATCCGGCTCTCTGCCATCAGCACAGAGCCCATTTCAAATCCTCCATCTCCCTCTCACTCTGCCCCTCCCTGACTAGTGTGTGTGTGCTCTTTCTTTCTCTCAAAAATAAACAAACATTAAAAAAACAAAATTTTCTTTCATCAGAGTTTCTTCTTTAAAAAATAATACTTAAAAAAGGGGTGGGGGGTGCCTGAGTGGCCCAGTCAGTTGAGTTTCTGACCCCTGATCTGATGCCAGCTCAGGTTATGATACCAGGATGGGATTTCCTCCTTCTATCTCCCTCTGCTCCTTTCCCTTGCTTGCACTTTCCCTCAAGGAAAAAAAAAATTGTACTCACTTATCCCTAATTGTTAAGGAGGATTCACAAGAAGACTATTTCCTCTCTCTCTCCCCCTTTGAAGTCAGGAAACATGCCTAGGTTATGTTGTGTTATGTGGTGTGGTGTGGTGTGGTGCTATTGATCTCTTTTGTTTGTCATTATGGTTTGAGATTCTTCCATCTTTGGGTCTACCATTTCCTTTGCTGAACTTTCTCAGTTGTTTCCACTGAACAACACATACCTGTAACCATTGTAGTCGTCATTTAAACAGGGCCAGAAAATATTAGTTATATTAGTGAAATGCTGAGATTTATTCTCTAGTCAAGTATTGTTATGAATTGAAATGCCATTGTTTAAAAATAGCTTACATGAAGTCAGCTCACATCTGAAACTTTGACAGATACCTTGCATCTGGGTCCTCAGCAGAAATGTGTTTAACAAAGGGCCAGGTTAAATGGGATTGGGAAGATGGGCTGTGCCATGAGACGAAGCTCTCCAAAAGGTGGGACATGGATTGGGAAGAGGTCTGTTTGTCAGAGTGGGAAGGTGCTAATGTATTCTGAAGGCAATATTCACAAAAGTTTTCAACTTAGAAATAATGTTGTTAGTTCTTTTTCTTGAATGATAAGAATATTTAGGATAATACATTGGATTGGAGAAAAGAAAAAGTGATTTTGGTTGTGCCAGACCTTTCCTCCAGATTTTTGTTTCATTCACCTTGTGAAGTTTTATTCTTATCCCTCAGAGTGAGGAATTTCATTCCTAGGAGTTTTCTTTGTTAGAGAAAGCATATCCCCACTGTACTTAGTATGAGATACTAAATGCAATGATTTCTAACACAAGATTTGGAGAACTGTTCTGTGATTTTTTTTACAAAATTAAGAAATAAAATCATATCCATTGTATTTTTTAAGTCAAGGATCAAAATACTGTAGTCTATGGGCCACAGCCAGTTTTATAAATAAAGTTTTGTTGAAATGCAGCAACATCCATTTGTTTATGTATTTTCTATGGCTGTTTTCACGCTGCAATGGCCAAGTAGTTGTTGCATCAGAGACCACATGGCCTATGAAGAGCTTACACACAATCCAGATCCTTTCAGAAAAGGTATACTAACTCCTGTCTCAGCAATATTGGTTTATATGTCAGTGTTATCTTTTTATGTCTCTTTTTCTAAAGTTTGGAAGAGTTTTGAATCAGTGAAAAGATAAATATTCGACAGTAGTTACGTTGTTGAGATCCTGAGCCAGCCTTTACAAATACATTTTAGGCCAAGGACATAGAGACACAATGCAAGTGTGTTATCTGCCACTGGATCCCTGATGGAAATAATTATCTTTCTTCTCAATCTCTACTAACTTTATATATGAAACTGGAAAAAATAGAATTAAATGGCACTATGCATATAAAATGCACAGTACAGTGCTTGTGATGTAAGAAAAGTCTAATTGTTGTTTTTACAACTTGCGTTGAATTTTAAATCATAGCCCAATTACTTGATGTAAAAACAACTTAAATTTATTTAAACAGAAGATATCTCACTAATCTCCAATTCACATGTACATGACAACCATAGTCACAAAAGGCATTCTCTTCTCCAAACATTCAAGATAAGAGAAAAGAACAAAATATTCTAATTTTTCAATGACCATGAACCACCATAGAAAGCTGGGTTATACTGGAGGGTCACAACATTGAAATTAGGAGACCAGTTGAAATTCAGGCATTTCATCTGGGAGGCCCATTCTTAGATTCTGATTTAATTCAGCCCGTTCCTTCAGAACTCTCTAGACGAGATCACTTACATACACACGCTTTATATTTAAATCAATGACTTATATATTAACATATTTCTAGACTAAGCCTTTAAAACACCCCAAACACAAGAAAGTAGTTAGAACTTTTGTCTTCAAGCCTAGCGGGGGAAAGTAATGACACAAATGGTGAAAATCAGCCACAAAGCTGATGATATAAGCAATCCACTTTAAAACGGCATGAGGAAGTGTATGGCTAAAACAAGGACACGGCTCTCAGGCACTAAAGATGCCATAGCAGCAGAAGCTGGACACGGTATCTCGATGTTAAGCACACAGTGAAAAGAAGTGTAGCTTTTTAGTGGGGGCAGCAAAGCCCTGCTTAGATTAAGGAGTGTAAAACGCCGAGGGTGCCCGGGTGGCTCAGTACGTTGGGCAGCCAACTCTTGATTTTGCTAAGGTCATGATCTCACAGTTCATTACTGAAAGCCCCGTGTGGGCCTCTTTAGTGGATGGAAGTGCAAAGCCTGCTTGGGATTCTATTTCTCTCTCCCTGTCTATACCCCTCCCCTGCTCGTGCTCTGTCTCTCAAAAATAAATAAATAACAAACAAAAAAGAAATGTAAAACCCTCACTTTGAAGAACAATATGATGACTGGAACATACTAATCATACAGTCAGGCAATTTGTCAAGCCAAGAAAGATGTCTCAGACCAGCCAAGAACAAGTGAGTGGCTCAATATTTTAAGACAATAATCAAGCTGGGAGGAATTGCAATCTCTGTGGTAAAATATTCCAAGGTCCACACAATTAAAACAGAAAGCAAGTCAATGGATTTTATGGTTAAAGTTTCTTAAGGCTGCTGTTTACCGAAGCTTTCTGTGTGCCAGAAAGTTCCCCAGCTTTACATGTGTGTGTGTATATGTGTGTGTGTGTGTGTGTCATCGGCATTAAGTGCTAATATAAACGCTTGGTAGACGGTAAAATTGTTATCCCCATTTTGCACAAGATACTGAGAGGTCAATAGTGAGGAATAAGCCAGTATTTGTATCTATAACCAGCTTTAAGAGCCCATGCTTGGAAACACGGCGCGATCCTGCATCTTGGGAGATGAGCAGTCCTTCCATTTGTGGGAGGTCCCCAAAGGCATTTAGTCTTCCTCCCCCTCCAACCTTTCCCAAGATGTCATTTGCATTCAGCAACCAAATGATTTCCTTCAAATATAAGCCTTGTCAATTTATTTCATGGCTGAAAACCTTCTAATGGCTTTTCAACACCCTGAAAACAAAAAACAAATGTCTTATCCTGATTCACAAAGCCCTGCTTATCTGACTTCTGTTTACTTCCCTGACTTTATCACCTAAAGATAATTTTATCTGCCTGATTACTGTTCTAGCTCTGGTACCTCGAAGTTGTCTGACCATTTACAATAGACACTGCATTTGTTAATTAAATGGAAATCAGAGATGACCAGGTGAAGCATCGCAATTAAAATTAGGGATTATGGGTATGTATTTTAATCCTAAAGCAGATGCTATGTGCTTTCTGAACTTTACTCTCAAGAGACAAGATCAAGATAAATGTGGCAGTCAGGCAAGAGTATAATCCTTCAGCTTAACTCCAGTAAGGGCAGACTTATGAAGGATTTTAAACTGAGGACTTAAGATTTATAAAAATATCTGCTCTTAGTTATTTCTAAGACCAATGGTCCAGTCACAGGAGAAAAACTAATGCTGAGCAAATTGGACTCCAAGGAAATAAATATTCAGTATAAACATATAGCTATGAAATTTTTTGCTTCAGGTTATTTCTTCTAAAATAGATTTCTGCTAATTATGCAGGTACAACCATAACTCAATATTTTATTACATGGAAGGCATGGGGGGGAAAGAATGAATAAATTTTTCCAAAGATGTGTTTTGTTTCAAAATATTTATTGTACTTAGATGGTCCCTGCATTGCCACGGCTCTTTAAAACTTTTTTAATGTTTATTTACTTTTGAGAGAGAGAGAGAGAGAGAGAGTAGGGAAGGGCCAGAGAGAAAGGAGATGCAGAATCTGAATCAGGTTCAGGCTCTGAGCTGTCAGCATAGGGCCCGATGCAGGGCTTCAACCCACGGGCCACGAGATCATGACCTAAGCCAAAGTCGGAGACCATTAGGTGAAATGGAAATCTAAGTAAAAGGCCTCTCAAATAGCCAAAGTTACAGAGTACTGCACATACGCATACAGACATGTGCACACACACACACACACACACACACACACACACACACACAGAAAACAAACAGAAAGGACCAGAAAAAAAAAAAAAAAGCATGATGAATCCAGGATGGAACAATTTGTTTTGTCCACTGGTTCAGCTAATGCTATATCTTTTTGTGAGAAACAAAGGAAAGCTTGGGTCTCAGAATATCTAATCTTATAATAAAGTTTCCAGGCATTCTTCCCATGGACTTTGGGGTGCCATCCTTTGTTGGAAGTGTGTAAATGACTGTGGCAGTGTAAGTGATGCCGAAGAATGTAGTCCTCAGAAGACGCACTGGAAGAGACTTTCAGAGGGTGTCCTGAGTTCCCCTCCTGTTGATGAGGGAGATGGTGGTGCTACGGAAGAGAAGCAATGCTTAGACACTCCATCTGAGACTGGACAAAAAGGAAAACACTTTTATCACTGTTATATATTACCTTTCACTTGTTGAACGCTGACTGCTCTCACACACGACTAGGCAATTTATACATCTCTATTAAGCTTCCAAAAGATGCCACCATGTAACCATACTTGTCTAGTGGGTGTACATCCTCCTGTGTCCCCATCTGTAAAAGGCCGGGTGGGGGTGAGGGACGTTATCTCATAGATGACCCAGCCAATTTCACCTTCCAATTCCACACAGGTAGTAACCCGCAGAGTAAGGTTGCAACCCAAGTTTATCTTCTACAAAGCCAGTCCTTGTCAGGACACCACATGGCCTCTAATAAAGTAATTTAGAAACAAAATCTCAACCATCTATCTCCTGTCAAGAATTATGATTCAAAGCTTTTAGAAATCTCATTTGGGTTATGGGAAAATGAAAAAAAACTGGAAGTATATATTTCTGAAGAAAGACAAACTCCATCAGTTCTGCAAATCAATATGTGTCCCAGACGTATTTTATTCTAAAATTAGCTCTGAATCCATTAGTGTTGTCAGATATTGAAAGTCTCTGCTAGTTCTAAAATGCTTTCTTCCTAATAAAGAAATCTGACTTCAACCGCATGCCCTGGGCAAAAGCACTTATTCTGAAAGAATAAAATCACCAGAAGAATATTTTAAGGCAACCTAATGAGTTTTCTCCTATTTTACAATAATATAGTTTGGGTCTCTAATTCTCTGAAGCCGATTTTAATTTCCCAAGTGGAAGTAAAACAAAACAAAACAAAACAAAACAAAACATGGTTACATTTTTTGGAGTAAAAATAACAGGTTTATTCTGCTTATTCGTTTTGTGTGGTGTGCATGCATGAAAATTTCTATATATGTATTTTACTCTATAAAGACTCAATTAACATGGAAACTAACTGAGATTTCTGGAATGTACTGAAAAGACCAACTTCAAAGACTTTACCTGGAACTACTTTCTTCTGTTTCATGAGAATATAAATTTTATGACCTTACCATTATATTTCTAAGGAATGTGAATGGATATTTTTGTGTTTCTGCAGATCTGTGGTTTTCTGAATATACTTTGCAGAAACTTCATTCTCTAACCTAAGAGCAAGTCTTGAGAAGTTAATTTATACCATAGATATTAGTTTACATTTCAGAGGAAGGTGAGGCCTGGGAGATATTCCTCTAGGTCACTAAAGCCTCAAGAGCTGGAGCATATCTGGCTTTTGGAGTTCTTTATTTATTTATTTAGATTTTGTGTGTGTGTGTCTTTTTTTTTTTTTAATTCAAGTCAGTAAACATGTAGTGTAATAATGATTTCAGGAATAGAATTTAGTGATTCATCACTTATACATAACACACAGTGAGTGCTTCCTTAATGTCCATTGCCCATTTAACCCACCCAGCCACCCAACACCCTCCAGCAACCCTCAGTTTGTTCTCTGTATTTAAGAGTTTCATATGGTTTGCCTCCCTCTCTGCTTTTATCTCATTTTGCTTTCCCTTTCCTTATGTTCATCTGTTTTGTTTCTTAAATTCCACATATGAGTGAAATAATATATTTGTCTTTCCCTGACTGGATTATTTTAGCATAATACATTCAGGGGTCATCCATGTTGTTGCAATTGGCAAGATTTTTTGATCACCTAATAATATTCCATTCCAGTGTGTGTGTGTATGTACGTGTGTATATATATGTATATATAATCTTCTTTATCCCTTTATCAATCAATGGACACTTGAGCTCTTTACATATTTTGGCTATTTTCAATAGTGCTCCTAGACATTGGGGTGTATGTGTCCCTTTGAATTAGCATTTTTATATTGGATAAATACCTAGTAGTGCAATTGCTTGGTGATAGGGTAATTCCATTTTTAATTTTCCCATCAGCACTTTCTCCACATCTTCACTCATATTTGTTGTTGCCTGAGTTGTTCATTTTAGCTATTATGACTTGTGAGGTGGCATCTCATCATGGTTTTGATTTGTATTTCCCTAGTGATGAGCAATGTTGAGAATCTTTTCATGTGCCTGTTAGCCATTTGGATGTCTTCTTTGGAAAAGTGTCTATTCATGTCTTTTGCCCATTTCTTTACTGGATTATTTGTTTTTTGGGTGTTGAGTTTGATAAGCTCTTTATAGATTTTTGAATAATAACCCTTTATCTGATATGTCATTTGCAAATATCTTCTCCCATTCTGCCGGTTGCCTTTTAGTTTTGCTGACTGTTTCCTTCACTGTACAGAAGCTTTTTACCTTGATGAGGTCCCAATAGCTCATTTTTGCTTTTGCTTCCTTTGCCTCCAGAGAAATGTCTAGTAAGAAGTTGCTGCAGCCAAGGTCAAAGAAGTTGTCTCCTGTTTTCTTCTCTAGCATTTTGATGACTTCTTGTCTTACATGTAGGTCTTTCATCCATTTGGACTCTATTTTTGTGTATGATGTAAGAATGTGTTGCAGGTTTTTTCTTCTGCATGTTGCTGTCCAGTTTTCCCAGCACCATTTGTGGAAGAGG
>NC_043700.1:43464890-43466596 GCF_006229205.1 Suricata suricatta | reverse complement strand
TGAGTATTTTATTTCCCTACTCTGCAATATTTGGGACTCGCCTTCTTGCACTCTTTGGCTTGTTTCTTGGTGTTGTCCTATGAAGGAAAACAGACTGACAAACACCGAGGGAAAAGAAGCACACATACACACAGACAAATCAAACAAAGAAACACATTACAGTGGGGAATGAAAAGAAAGAAAATGGGAGGGAAAGAGACGAAAGGAAGAGAAGAAGAGAAAATAAAAAGAAAAGAGAAAGAAGAAAAGACAAAAAATATATATATAAAAGGGGGTCGGAGACAACAAAGGACAGTAGACCACTTAAAAGTGTATGACCAGTTTAGGGGAGAAGTAAGGATGAGATACAGGAGAATATATCTGGGTTGCAAGAAGGTGAAAAAGTAAGGGAGAAAGGAGAAAGGAATATAAGGAGTAAAATTTAAAGGAATTGAGTAAAGAAAAAGGAAAAAAAGGTAATAATGACAAAGAAATAATGTACGAAACTAGTGAAGAAAAAAATTTTTGTTATATATTAAAAAAACAAACAACCAGAAAAAAACCAAAACAAAACAAAAAAAACAAAACGAAAAAAAAAAAGCAAGCAGCAGCTCCCTCTGGTGGATAGGCTTGGTTTGATGTGGAAAGTCTTGGAGTCTGTTCTCAGAGGCTCCGCCCCTGCCTGAGGCGAAATGAGCAGCAGGAGGTGAAGTGTGCACCTTCACAGACTCAATTGTGGAGTCCCCACCCCCAGTCATGATCGCAATTGCAATGGGGGAAAGGAAAAAAAATAGCAAAAAACCGAGTCTCTCTTAGTTTCCAATAGCTTTGCTCAAGCCACTGTGCACTGCTGGAAATGATCTGGGAGCTCCTACATTCTAAGCGCACGCCCGGGCCTCCACCCACCACCGACTCTTTGTTGAGGGTCCCGTCGGTGTGCGCCTTATTTTTTCCCTGTGGGGACCCGAGATTTGCGCAGTCCGTGCAGGGGGCGAGGTGTGCCGTGGAAATGCGGTCTGTGGTCCCTTTCCCAAAACCAAGTTCGAATTGCTCGTGCCTGGCGCAGTCGCCGCTCCGGCTGCTTCCCGCCGGGGAGCGCGCCTCCCCAGTGCAGCTACTTCTCACAGCCACAGACGCCTCTGATTCCCCGACGAGATGGCTTAGGGCTGGAGGCTATTCCTTCTCTTGCGCCCCGCTACCCAGCAGTTATCTATGGAGTGGGTTTCTGTTTCCAAGCGTAGCCAAGCATTCTGTACCTCTTCCCCAGAGACAGTTCTATGAGCGTGTTCTGACTCTGTCTCTTCCCTTTGTCTCTCGGGCGCTGCGCACTTGCGCCACGTTGGGCTGGGGATCTTACCTCCCCTGCCCGTCCCGGGCTGGCCAGTTTTTGGATCTCCCCCGTTCGCCCCCACTCACTCAGATATCCTTGAGGTTCTATTCCTTCTAGAGTTCATATTTTCTCCTTCTGCTCTCGCAGATGAACGTAATATCCTTCTCAGTTCGAAAAATGGCATGGATGGAGTTTACGGAGCTCCCTTCCTCTCCGCCATCTTGGCTCCACCCAGGCTAGGACTTCTAACACTGTGTTGAATAACAGTGGTGACAGTGGACTGCCCTACCTGTCTTACTCCTACCTTAGGAAGAAAGCTCTCAGTTTTTCCCCATTGCAGATGATATTAGCATTGGGTCTTCCATATATGGCTTTTATGATGTTGAGTTATATTCCT
>NC_043700.1:43462482-43464790 GCF_006229205.1 Suricata suricatta | reverse complement strand
CCCCCCCCCCCCCCCCCCCCCCCCCCCGGTTCCAGGCAATCATTGATCTGCTTCCTATTACTATAAATCATGTTTGTGTTTTCTAGTTTCAAGTAAAGGGAGTCAAACAGTATGTATTCTTTATGCTCAGTATCTTTCACTCAGCATATTTGGAAGATTTATCTACTCCAGTTATTATTAATGTTATAGCTACTCCCCTGAAAACTTAGTGGCAGAAAACATTTTAGTGTTTCCTGACTCTGTGGGTCAGGATTTCAGCAGGGCACAGTGGAGACAGCAAGGCTTGAGACGGTCCTTCACAAGACAGCTTCTGTTGCCGTAGAATTGGGGTGCATTGGTCTCCTGGGATACGGGTATGTTCACCAAGCTGGAAGCTCATCAGACCACCTACAATTTGGATTTTGTGGAGGGAGGTTTCCTCAAGTAAGCAGGATCCATTTTTAACTCCTTTTCCAGGCCTGGTCCCCTGTCTGGAGAGGTAGGGGAGGGATGAGCCTGAAAATCCCAAGCTTCTGATAATGGCTTTGTCTTTCTGGTGACCAGCCTCCATGCAGGAGCCCTCCCAGAGTCGCCTCAATAGAATAATCTTACATTTAGTAAGGCTCATTTTGTGTCATGATGTGATCTATCTTAGAGAAGGCTGCATATATATACTTGAGAAGTATGTGTATTCTGTGCTTCTGGCTGAAATGTTCTATATATATCTACTAAGTCCATCTGGTTTAATATATCATTTAGGGTCCCAGTTCTTTTTACTTATTATTATTTTTTTTTAAGTAAGCTCCACACCCAGCATGGAACCCAATATGGGGCTTGAACTCACCACCCTGAGATCAAGACAGGAGCTGAGATCAAGTGTCAGACGTTTAACCAACTGAGCCACCCAGGCACCCCTAAGCTCACAGTTTCTTCATGATTTTCTTTCTGGATGGTCTATCCATCGATGTATGTGAGTATTAAGATTCCCTACTGGTATTGCTGTTAATTTCTTCTGTTAGGTCTGTTAATATTTGTTTTATATCTTTAGTGGATCCTATATTGAGTACATAAATATTTACAAACATTATATGCTCTTTTTGGATTGACCCCTTTATCATTATGTAATGCCTTTCTTTGTCTTTTATTATAGACTTTATGTTAAAGTCCATTTTTTCTGATATAAGTATAGCTACCCCAGATCCTATTGACTTTCATTTGCAAGGAGTATCTTTACCCATCCCTTCCCTTTCAGTCTTTATGTGTCCTTATATATATATATTTTTAATAGTTTATAGTCAAATTGGTTTCCATATAACACCCAGTGCTCTTCCCCACAACTGCCCTCCTCCATTACCACCCCCCTTTCCTCCTCCCCCTCCTCCTTCAGCCCTTGGTTTGTTTTCAGTATTTAATATGTGTCCTTATATTTGAAGTAAGTCTCTTATGAGTAGCATATAGATGGGTCTTGTTTTTCAATCCATTCAGTCACTTTGTCTTTTGATTGGAGAATTTAGTCCATTTACATTTAAAGTAATTATTGATAGGTGTGCACTAGTAAATATGAATATCAATCAATGTTTGTTGTTTTCCTTTCTCTCTCACACATACACATCTAATCTAGCATTCTATCTACACCAAAATACGTATTCTTAACTACATAGTTAAAATAATTTAAAGGTAACTCATGATACATAATGTAAAAAATAAAAATATAAACTTGAAGTAAATAAAAAGTAAATCTTTGAATTCTTAAATATTCCTCTTTTTAATTTTATCTTCAGAGTGGATAAGAGGCATTCTGGATCAGTGAGAGATTATTTTTTAGTATTTCTAGAATAATAAAAGTGTTGCTTCCTTTGTTCCAACTTCTATCCTAAAACAACACAGTGAGGTCCAGGTAGGAAGATGTATTTGAGGAGCCAGAATATCTTTATGCAAGGGCCAGAGAAAAATGGACATTTTCTGGTTATATACAAGAGAAAAACACATCTGTCTTTCTCTCCACTCCATAAAGAAAGGAGAAAATACCTTGCTCCTTAGAGACATAATAGAAAGGATCCTGGGTTTTCACTCTGATATTTTAAAAAATAAATACACCACTCCAGGGGTGCCTGGGTGGTTCTCAGTCAGTTAAGCTTCCAACTCTTGGTTCCAGCTCAGGTCATGATCGCACTGTTCATGAGTTTGAGCCCTATGTTGGGCTCTGCACTGACAGTGTGGAGCCTGCTTGGGATTCTCTCTCTCTCTCTCTCTCTCTCTCTCTCTCTCTCTCCATCTCTCTGTCCCTTCACCACCCCTACTGTCTCTAAAAAATAAATATGTTTTTCTC
>NC_043700.1:43457269-43462382 GCF_006229205.1 Suricata suricatta | reverse complement strand
GAGGGACACAGGGAGCTAGTAGTCTCCTTTCTATATGCATTTTTGGCACCAGTAGGAGAGAAATAAGGAGCTCTCCCTGCTGCTTATAACAGGAGCCCATAGGCAAGTGCCTGCTGTTTTGGTACTTGGCCCATACTAAGAGCTCAGTGAATTCAGGGAAAATAAACCAGTTTATAATCTGTGGACAGCACCCATCCCAACTATGGGAAGAGATCATGAGAAACCTCATCTTTCAGTTCAGCAGAAAGTTCTATCTTCCTTTGCTCCCATTCTTAGAGAAGCTTTTGTTATTGTTGTTTTTTAAAGTAAATTAGCCCTCAGTTTTTCATATAATACATCGCTGAACTCAATCCTGGGTTCCTCATTTTAGCTAAGACTACCATCCCTCTTGGTGAATGTTCTTTTGTAACAAGAGATCTGTAGGTACTGTGTCAAAAAAGATGTCCTACAATAGCCAAGCTATGAAAAATATCCTGGCATATTCCAACTTGGACACATCTTCTGCAAATATAATATTTCTTCTCTTTTCCTATTTATTCCACAAGATTAAGAAATATTATCCTAAGTAATCAAACACAAAAACAATAATAAAATAAGGCAAAAAGCATAAATCTTCTAAATTACTAAATTACCAATGAATATGGGATATTTTCTCCCATGGAGATAGCCCTCTCCAGGGTAAAAGCTAAAAGATTCAGTCTCTAAACAGAATTACTGGGCTCATGCTGTTGTCTAAGCAAAATATAGATGGTATCACTGGCTTGGAGGATGGGGAAGAGAGTGATGATCATAGCAGCCTGGTTCTGTGTGAGAGGATGGGGGGGGGCAGCAAAGTCCTCCCATAGCAGGATTAGAAAAGTGAGGCACCAGGACATGGAAGAAGACACACACGCCAGACCCAGACTAAATAAAGCCTGGCAGTCACTGAACCGGCTGCATAAACCGATTTAGGAACGGTCGTTGGCATTTGCAGTCCTGCAGTGATGTACAATAAGGAAAAGCAGTATAAAATTAGGGAAAAAAGCTACTGGAGCCAATAAGTTAGTTTAGCAAGATCGTAGATCAGAGACAAAGAGCGATGGAACAGAACCCAATCCAGAAATTGCCTCTTACATGTATGCTGATTGACCGCAGCTGTTACAACTTCATCCAGATAACTCACTGGGGAAAAGACATTTTCTTCAACAAATGGTGTCAGATCAACTGGCCATCAATACAGTGAAAATGAATATTGGAGTTTACTCACACCACATGTGAAAATTAACTGGAAATGTACATCATAGATGTATGCATAAAAGTTACAAAAATAAATGGTCTGGAAGAAAACCTAAGTTAAAATTTTAGCAATTAAGGGGGAATAAAGATTTAATACAGAGCACATAACAATCCTAAAGGAACAAAAGAAAAAATTAGACTTCACTAAAATTAAAACCTTCTAACCTTGGAAAGAGCATTCCGAAAACAAAAATGCAAGTTTCAGCCTGGGAGAAAACATTTGTGTGCTGTGCACAGGCCCTGGGGCACAGTTGTGTGGAGTCTGCAAGCATGGTGGTAACCACAGATAATCCGGTGCCAGTCAGCTTGGGGTGTGATGTGTGTGTCTGTGAGAGCCTTAGCGGCGTCCTTCCTTCCTCTGTCCTCTTTCAAAGAACTATGCTCAGGTAGAAAACGGTTCTTATCCGAGATGAATAAGGAAGAGGTTTATTGTAAACTCTAAGCCCCAAATTTGGTTTCAAATCAAAATTAGAACCAAGTACATCTGGGTGAAGGCAACTACTTGCTCATTTCAATAGTTAACAAGAGAGTCGTTGATTGATTCTATCAGACTGAATGAATAAGCCTTGGCCAGACATTCAGCTTTTAGCCTGAAAGAATCAAGTTTTTTAAAAGTCTTGAAGGAAATACAGACTGAGCTGTGGTAGAGGCTGTAGGTCTGACTTGGTTTAGAAACAGGTCCTACGTAATCTCTCTGTAGACCTGGGTTTCTTCTATCTGCCATGGTCACACAGCCACTCAGCCAACACACCCTGAGGTCTCCAGTATGGGCATTCTTCCAGGGGTTGGGTTAGCAGTGAGAGCCTACCCGGAGAACAGAGTGGACATGGGCTCCGCTGCTGCCCCCATTATATCCACAGGGGGGCGCCCAGAGACCATTTTTTGGCTACAAATCTTGTGTCTGCTCCCAAGTTCTCAAAACAACCAAAGGCCCAGCTGACGTCCCCTCTAAGATTCAAAGCTTCAGACTAAAGCCCACTTACTCTGACCCTGGAATTGTCTGCTTTACTCAATAACAGCTCATTGGCAACAGCCCTTCAAATGCATGAGAAAAGTAGAGTAGAATGAGATGCAAAGACGGGAAGGCAGGAAGTCCCTCCAGGAGGGGCTGAGATCAGTCAGGCCATGGAAGAGCCCCCCCCCCCCCTGCTCTGTAGGTCTTGGGGCCACTGAGCTCAGGAAATCTACTTCAAGCTTTCTGTCACAAGCTAAACGGACTCCTGGTCAAAAGTATTCCCTGTAGGGAAGTAAGTGGCTTTCCTGTAAATTTTTGAGGAGGGGCCTTGTAGGTGGTTCAAAGGGGGCATTTTTAGGGACGACCAAGGTTCAGAAATTGAGGAAGAACGGTGAGTAAGTCATTAGATGGAATCTTCTTCATGGAAATAAACAAGAGGAGTGAGGGACCTGGACAAGGCAGACACAGACATACCAGGCCTTCGGGCTGGAGCTTGTTGAAAGAGCAGAGCTGCACTTTAGGAAGATGGCTATGTTTATGTTTGTGTTTCTATGCTTCCGTCACATAAACCCAATATGATGGATTTCTACTGCTATTTATTTCCTGCTATTATTAAGTATATAATAAAGTTAGTTTTGGGGGAAAGCACTTTAGTTATCTCTGCTTAGGGAAACCCAAGAAAGAAGCTTTTAATTTTCATTGTATAAGATGTATTTGTCATAGAGGGGGAGTAACTACATCAGGAATTGGCCTGATGGATCAGCGGACACAAAATAAGTCCAACTCGCAAGGACAGGAAAACTCAGGAGGCCAGCCCAGGTGCTCATGAGGATGGTTGGGGAGTTATGGGTTTTCTTCTAGATGATGGATTCAGTTACCTTTTAAGTTTTTCCTACTATTTTTTAATGTTTCTTTTATTTATTTTTGAGAGACAGAGACAGAGCGTGAGCAAGAGAGGGATAGAGAGAGAGGGAGATATGGAATCTGAAGCAGGCTCCAGGCTCTGATCTGTCAGCACAGAGCCTGACACAGGGCTTGAACCGTGGACTGGGAGATCATGACCTAAGCCGAAGTCGGTTGCTTAACCAACTGAGCCACCCAGGTGCTTCTGAATTCAGTTATTTACAAGTAATAACTACAAAGCTGATCTAACTGTGGAGTTCTAATTTGGTTCCACAGGACCGATCTTTCAGCTTCTTTCTCCCTCTCAGCTTCTTCATATCTGCCCATAGACATCTTATTACCTTAGTTTCCCTGATTTCTCAGCCCTTTCTGATACCCCATGGACCTGAGGAAACAGCACTTCTTTTGCCCCTGAGATTGGTGTGTATGGGGGGAAATTGCTGCTTCTTATGGGGTTATCTGTTCTTGATTATTGTCATTTGTCTATGAAGACACTAAAATCCAGGTTAATGTGACTTCAGAAATGAAAAGGTCTGTCAGTTTTAGGCTGTCACTAGGTGATGGTGTTTTTGGATATGGGTGAAGCTAAAAAGCTGTAATTTCCTAATATACTGACATTTTGATATTTAACAGTCAAAATGAAGAATGACTTCATAGCCTCCTGCAACAGAGGGATATTTGTCCAAAATGGAGCTTTTCTGATCCTGAAATTGAGAAGAATGGGTTTCTTTTCATTCTTCCACCTCTCTTACCTCCTTTCTCCTGGTGAGTTTTTTTTTTCTGCCTCCATTTCTTAGAATTTACTACATGTGTAATCATGAGGAGAGAGAAAGGCAATGACTCCTACATTTTAAGGTTTCCTGAAGCATTTAGTTGAAAAGCAAACTCCGTGGGAAAAACAGCAGTAAAACCCAATCTTAGATTTTGCATGTTAGGTCATAGAATCCGGTGCTTATCTTAGCCAAATCCCTGGCCAAGCACTTGCTTTTGTACAGATTGGGACACATGCTTCAGGAGAAGTATAAATTAGTTCACTTTCATGAAACATTACATTTCTTTCCAAATTATCAAAACTATCAATGTTAAATTTGTTAATGTGAACAGGGTTTTATTGTACTTTGTTCTTACTCTTTTTTTTTGTAATTTATTGTCAAGTTGGTTTCCACATAACACCCAGTGCTCAATCCAGCAAGTGCCATCCCCCATGTTCATCACCCATTTTCCCCTCTCCCCCACCCCCATCAACCCTCAGCTTGTTCTCAGTAATTAAGAGTCTCTTATGGTTTGCTTTCCTCCCTCTCCTTAACTATTTTTTCCCCTTCCACTCCCCCATGGTCCTCTGTTAAGTTTCTCCTGTTCCACATATGAGTAAAAACATATGGCATCTGTCCTTCTCCGCCTGACTTATTTCACTTAGCATGATGCACTTGAGTTCCATTCACATTGCTATGAATGGCCAGATTTCATTCTTTCTCATTGCCATGTAGTATTCCATTGCATATATAAACCACATCTTCTTGATCCACTTATCAGGTGATGGACATTTAGGCTCTTTCCATGTTTTAGCTATTGTAGACAGTGCTGCTATGAACATTGGGGTACATGTGCTCCTATGCGTCAGCACTTCTGTATCCCTTCGGTAAATCCCTAGCAGTGCTATTGCTGGGTCATAGGGGAGTTTATGGATAGTTTTTTGAGGAACCTCCACACTGTTTTCCAGAGCGGCTGCACCACTTTACATTCCCACCAACAATGTAGGAGGGTGCCCGTCTCTCCACACCCTCGCCAGCATCTATAGTCTCTTGATTTGTTCATTTTAGCCACTCTGACTGGTGTGAGGTGGTATCTCAGTGTGATTTTGATTTGTGTTTCCCTGATGATGAGTGATGCTGAGCATTGTTTAATGTGCCTGTAGGCCATCTGGATGTCCTCTTTGGAGAAGTGTCTGTTTATGTCTTCTGCTCATTTCTTCACTGGGTT
>NC_043700.1:43448134-43457169 GCF_006229205.1 Suricata suricatta | reverse complement strand
CTTTATCTAATATGTCATTTGCCACTATCTTTTCCCATTTTGTTGGTGGCGTATTAGTTTTCTTGATTGTTTCCTTTGCAGTGCAGAAGCTTTTTATCTTGTTGAGGTCCCAACAGTTCATTTGTGCTCTTGATTTCCTTTCCTTTAGAGATGTGTCAAATAAGAAATTGCTGCGACTGAGGTCAAGGAGGTTGTTTCCTGCTTTCTCCTCTAGGGTTTTGATGGTTTCCTGTCTTACATTCAGGTCCTTCAGCCATTTTGAGTTTATTTTTGTATATGGTGTAAGAAAGTGGTCTAGTTTCATTCTTCTGCATGTTCTCTCTAGTTCCCCCAGCACTATCTGTTAAAGAGGCTGTCTTTTTTCCATTGGATATTCTTTCCTGCTTTGTCAAAGATTAATTGGCCATGCATTTGTGGGTCCAATTCTGTGTTCTCTATTCTATTCCACTGGCCTACGTGTCTGTTTTTGTGCCAATACCATACTGTCTTGATGATGACAGCTTTGTAGTAAAGGCTAACGTCTGGGATTATGATGCCTCCCGTTTTGGTTTTCTTTTTCAATATTACTTTGGCTATTCAGGGTCTTTTGTGGTTCCATACAAATTTTAGGATAGTTTGTTCTAGCTTTGAGAAGAATGCTGGTGCAATTTTGATGGGGATTGCATTGAATGTGTAGATTGCTTTGGACAGTATTGACATTTTAACAATATTTATTCTTCCAATCCATGAGTATGGAATATTTTTCCATTTCTTTGTGTCTTCTTCAATTTCTTTCTTAAGTTTTCTATAGTTTTCTTTGTACATATATTTTACATCTTTGGCTAGGTTTATTCCTAGGTCTTTTATGGTTTTTTGTGCAATTGTGAATGGGATCAGTTTTTTAATTTCTCTTTCTGTTGCTTCATTATTGGTGTATAAAAATGCAAACAATATCTATACGTTGATTTTGTACCCTGCAACTTTGCTGAATTTATGGATTAGTTCTAGAAGGCTTCTGGTGGAGGCTATTGGTTTTCCATGTAGAGTATCATGTCATCTGCAAAAAGTGAAAGTTTAACTTCATCCTTGCCAATTCTGATGCCTTATATTTCCTTTTGTTATCTGATTGCTAAGGCTAGGACTTCCAGCACTATATTAAACAACAGTGGTGAGAGTGGACACCCCTGTCATGTTTCTGATCTCAGGGGGGAAGTTCTGTTTTTCCCCATTGAAAATATTAGTTGTGGGCTTTTCGTAAATGGTTTTTATGATGTTTAAGTAAGTTCTTTCTAACCCAACTTTCTTGAGGTGTTTTATTAAGAAAGGATGCTGTGTTTTGTCAAATGCTTTTTCTGCAACTATCGACAGGATCATATAGTTTTTATCTTTTCTTTTGCTAATGTGATTATCATGTTGATTGATTTGTCAATATAGAACCACTCCTGTAACCCAGGAATGAATCCCACTTGATCATGGTGGATAATTCTTTTTATGTGCTATTGAATTTGATTTGCTGGTATCTTGTTGGGGATTTATGCATCCATATTCATTAAGAATATTGGCCTGTAGTTCTCTTTTTTTGCTGGGTCTCTGTATGGTTTGGTAATCAAAGTGATGCTGGCTTCATAGAATGAGTCCAGAAGTTTTCTTCTGATTTCTATTTTTTGGAATAGCTTGAAAAGAATGAGTATTAACTGTGATTTAAATGCCTGGTAGAATTCCCCAGGGAAGCCATCTAGCCCACAGCCCTTATTTTGTTGGGAGATTATTGATAACAGGTTCAATTTCTTTACTGATTATGGGTCTGTTCAGATTTTCTATCTCTTCCTGTTTGAATTTTGGTAGTGTGTGTGTGTGTGTGTGTGTGTGTGTGTGTGTGTGTGTGTATGTGTGTTTAAGAATTTGTCCATTTCTTCTAGATTGTCCTGTTTGTTGGCATATAATTTTTCATAGTATTCTCTGATAATTTTTTGTATTTCTGAGGGATTGGTTGTAATAGATCCATTTTGTGATTTGTGATTTTGTCTATTTGGATGCTCTCTCTTTTCTTTTTGAGAAGCCTGGGTAGAGGTTTATTAATTTTGTTTATTTTATTAAAAAAACAGCTCTTGGTTTCACTGATGTATTCAACTGTTTATTTGGATTCTATATATTTTTTATTTCTGATCTGACCTTTATTATTTCTCTTCTGCTGCTGGGTTTGAGGTGTTCTTGCTATTCTTCTTCTAGTTCCTTTAGGTGCACTATTAGATTTTTGTATTTGTGCTTTTTCTAGTTTCTTGAAATAGTTCTGGATTGCAATGTACTTTCCTGTTAGAACAGCCTTTGCTGCATCCCAAAGAGTTTGAATTGTTGTATTTTCATTTTCATTTGTTTCCATATATTTTTTAATTTCTTCACTAATTGCCTGGTTGGCCCATTTGTTTTTTAGTAGGTTGGGCTATAACCTCCATGTTTTTGGAGTTTTTCCAGACTTTTTCCTGTGATTGATTTCAAGTTTCAAAGGATTGTGATCTGAAAGTGTGCATAATATGATCTCAATTCTTTTATATTTATTGAGGGCTGCTTTATGACCCAGTATGTGGTCGATCTTGGAGAATGTACCATGTGCACTCGAGAAAAAAGTGAATTCTATAGCTTCAGAATGTGGCGTTCTAAATATATCTGTCAAGTCCATCTAGTCCAATGTGTCATTCAGGTCCATTGTTTCTTTAGTGATTTTCTGTCTGGTTGATCTATTTATTGCTGTAAGTGGAATATTACAGTCCCCTGCAATTAGCACATTCTTATCAATATGATTGTTTCTGTTTGTGATTGTTTTATGTATTTGGGCACTCCCGAATTTGGCGCATAGATGTTTATAATTGTTAGCTCTTCCTGATGGATAGATCCTGTAATTATTATATAATACCCTTCTTCATCTCTTGTTACTGCCTTAACTTTAAAGTCCAGTTTGTTCAGTATAAGTATGGCTACTCCAGCTTTCTTCTGACTTCCAGTAGCATGATAGATATTTCTCCATCCCTTACTTTCAATCTTAAGGTGTCCTTAAGTCTAAAGTGAGTCTCTTGTAGATAACAAATAGATGGATCTTGTTTTTTTATTCATTCTGATACCCTATGTCTTTTGATTGGAGCATTTAGTCCATTTGCATTCAGTGTTATTATTGGAAAAATATGGGTTTAGAGTCATTGTGTTCTCTGTAGGATTCATACTTGTGGTGTCTCTGGTATTTTGTGATCCTTGCAACATTTCCCTCATAGAGTCCCCCTTAGGATTTCTTGTAGGGCTGGTTTCGTGGTGATGAATTCTTTCAATTTTTGTTTATTTGGGTAAACCTTTATCTCTCCTTCTATTCTGAATGACAGGATTTAGGATAGAGGATTCTTGATTGCATATTTTTCCTGTTAATCACATTGAAGATTTCCTGCCATTTCTTTCTAGCCAGACAAGTTTCAGTAGATAGGTTCTGCAACTATGCAATGCACCTCCCTTTCTATGTTAGGGCCCTTTATCCCTACCTGCTTTCAGAATTCTCTCTTTATCCTTATATTTTGCCAGTTTCACTAAGATATGTCATGCAGAAGATTGATTCAAGTTATGTCTGAGGGGAGTTCTCTGTGCCTCTTGGATTTCAATGTTTGTTTCCTTCACCAGATTGGGGAAGTTCTCAGCTATAATTTGTTCGAGTACCCCTTCAGCCCCTTTTTCTCTTTCTTCTTATGGAATTTCTATGATACGGGTATTGTTTCATTTGATTGCATCACTCAGTTCTTAAATTCTTTCGTGCTCCTCAATCAATTTATCTCCCTTTTTCTCGACTTTCTTTTTTTCTATAATTATATCTTCTAGTTCACCTATTCTCTCTGCCTCTTCAATCTGTGCAGTGGCTGCCTCCATTTTATTAGGCATCTCATTTGTAGCATTTTTTAATTCATCATAACTATTTTTAAGATCCATAATCTTTGTAGCAATAGCATCTCAGCTGTCTTCTATGTCTTTTTCAAGCCCAGTGTTTTTACTCTTGAAGGTGGCCTCTACCAACTGGTAATTGATTCATTCTAAAACAATACAGATTTTGGCCCTAGGGAGTTGTATTACATAATCTGTTCTCCCATTTTTACTGTATTTCTTTGAGAATTCTACCCCAATATCAGGAGAGGTCAAAATCATGTTTCTTTTTATTCTTTTTCCCCTCTCCACATTGTTTCAGAGTTTAAAGGACTTACAAATGCCCTCTTGAGTAGGTTTTCTTTCTGAACCCTTTTCCTCAAACATTGTGTGCAACTCTCTTTTCCCATTCTTTTATAATTTTTTTCTTCCTCCCTCCCCCTTTCTCTTTCCTTCTCTTTTCCTTTCCTTTCCTTTCCTTTCCTTTCTTTTTCTCCCTTTCTCTCTCTCTCTTTCTTTCTTTTTCTTTCTTCCTTTTTTCCTTCCTTCCTTCCTTGCTCCCTCCCTCCCTCTCTCTTCCTTCCTTCCTTCCTTCCTTCCTTCCTTTCTTTCTTCCTTCCTTCTTCCTTCCTTCCTTCCCATCTCTCTCCTCCCATCCCTTCCTTCCTCCCTTCCTTCCTTCCTTCCTCTTTGTGCCTGGTTGGTACCAAGTCACATGCTAGGTATTAAGGTAAGTGCTAAGTGTTAAGGTTCTAGGCCTATGGACACCCTACTACTCTTTCCTCAAACACTTATTCTAAAGAAAGATTTCACATGGAAGTCCAATCGAGAGCTATCTTTTAGTATAAAACTCCAGAATGTTCACTTAGGAATACCTCCCTTCAAACACAGTGCTCACTCCACACTTTTCCATGATCTCTTCCAGTATGTCAACAGCAGGTAAAATCCTCTCTACCACGGTTATGCAAGGTGTCTCTAATTTGGTGTTGACTGGTTTTAAAATCGACCTTACAAAACCGTCTTCTAAACCATCTTTCTTCTTTTCAAATATGGACTGCTTAAGAATTCAAAATATGTCTGGGGTGCCTGGGTGGCTCCGTAGGTTAAGCATTTAAGTCCCAGTTTTGACTCAGATCATGATCTCAAGATTTGTGCGTTTGGGCCCCTGTCAGACTCTGCATTGATGGCCTGGAGCCTGCTTGGGATTCTCTCTCTCCCTCTCTCTCTGACCCTCCCCTGCTTGCTCTCTCTGTCTCTCTCTCTGTCAAAAAAATAATAAACTGAAAAATATTTAAAAAATAATTCAAAATATTTCAGTCTTCCCCTTTAAATGGTCACAGTCCTGTTTGTTACTTCCTTTAAAAAATATACTCTACGACTTCCTTTGCCAAAAGGTCTTTGTCTTGTTTCTGACTTTGTTTCCTCATTGGCCATGCAGTACCATTTTGAGCCAGTAAGCTCTCATTACGCTCTCCCTGTCTCTGTGCTTTGAACTCTTTTCATTTGTCAACATCCACAAGAAATCGTTTTAATCAGTAAAATCTTTGCAGTGATGCCACTTCCCTTCCCCCAGCCCCATGTGGTCCTTGTGTTCTTCTCATGGGTGACTGAACTCAGCTTTGATTATTTTTGTGGTCTTTGCTCACTCTAATGTCCTGGGACAGCTTGTGTCTAAGTACTCCATTGTCTGGCTGTGTCCTAATCTTTCCATGCTTGAATGGAATGTTCTGAGAACACGCACACACCCACGTGCATGCACACATACACACAACTGAAATGTCCCTTGGCTCTAGTGATTTCTATGGTTAGATCACTCTCTTTTCATTTAGTTATTAAGGTCCTTTATTCAATTTGTTTCTAGACCAAGAAAGTAGCCACATATAAAAAACTATGATTTGAATGAAGAGCCATTTAGATCCATTTTTCTCCTGGTCAGCTGACATGAATGTTTCCAGAGAATCCTAGAATTTGGATGATTCTAGATCCAAGTATCTGGATGCCTTTCAACACTGAGGGGACTCTCAGGGACTAAGTGTAATTGCTTCTACTGTTCATTTTAAATCACTTTCCTACCAAAGACAATAAGATGATTAGAAGAAACATTATAATAATCTAATTTTCTCTCCTGATTTCTAGGGAAAAAATATTTTAAAGCCTAAAAGCTATTTGGTATATCTAACTCTTTCTTTCTTTCTTTGCCTCTTCATGGATAAAAAAGCATAATTAGTCATCAACCTCTGCACAGAAATATTTCACATGCTGTTATTTTATCTTTTTAAATTTCTACAAAACACTGAAAAGGTGATTTGGTGCCACAACTATTGAATATATATGAATAATTTTCTTAATGTCATGTTTTCAACTATTATTTCATTGTATTATTAAGTTCTAAAATATACAATAAATAAGTTTCAATAAATTTCAGTGAATGATTTTTAAGTTCTGAAGATTCATCAAGCTACAATGGAACTAGAATGTCATATCTGGGGTATATCCCAGCTACCCATTTATTTGCTGTGTGATATTGGTTAAATCTTTCTGAATGTTAGTTATCACCTGCAAAATGTAAAAATGACTAAATTGGAATGGGTATGTTGAAAATTCAGTAAGTGATGGGTGGCAAGGACCAAATGTAGTGCTGTTGGCCCTTAGAATAAATGTTCCCTGCCTAACAGATCCTAAATATGACTTATTGCTCACCTCACCCCTCCTTCCGCCTTGTGGCATCTTACTCAAGACCATGATGAAAATGGGCCAGGAGGGGGCACGTCACTTATTCTTGTCTCATGCTTATTCTCATTTCTGTCTCTAAATTTTATTCCTTTCTGTAAACTATCTTAACACCCCTAAAAGTCACTTTGACTTTTCAAATCTTGTTATTCCTCATGAACTAAGTCAAGCCATATCTCCTCCAGGAACTCAGCTCTCCCTGGTTGTGTGGACTGCTCATGGTTCTCACTTTTCATAATGTTTAGAGTCTATAGCACATAATCTGTCACCTAAAAATGTGTTTTCTTATATTCTGAAAGTATTTTGTGTAGATATAACTATTATCTTCAACTAAGTTAAAAATTTCCAGGGGGAAGACAGGCTCAGTCAGTTAAGCATCTACTTTGGCTCAGGTCATGATAAGATGGTTCTTGAGTTTGAGCCTTGTGTGGGGCTCTTTGCTGACAGCATGAAGCCTGGATCCCAGAGCCTGCTTTGGATTCCATGTCTCCCTCTCACTCTGCCCCTGCCTTGGATTCCATGTGTCCCTCTCACTCTGCCCCTGCCCTGCTCTCACACTCTCTCTCTCTCTAAAATAAATAAACATTTAAGAAATTGAAAAAACTATTTTCAGGAAGAAAAAAGACTATGTTTTACCTATTTTCTATATTCACTACCTAGTCATATACTAAGTATAATGTACTGGATATATAGTAGCTCAAATAGCTTCCATCATATAACAAATCTATTAACTACTAGGGTTGAAACTATTTGAGTACATGTTTTTCAATCACTAAATAAGGATACATTTGTTTATCCTTGTATGAATTCGTTCTTCTTCTTTAATTATATTGTCAATTTTGTATGTAAATTTCAGTAATAAATATTTTTCACTTTAAAAATAAACTCCTGGGGTGCCTGGGTAGTTCAGTTGGTTAAGCATCTGACTTTCACTTAGGTCATGATCTTGCAGTCCATGAGTTCCAGCCCCATGTCGGGACAGTTCAAAGCCTGGAACCTGCTTCAAATTTTGTGTTCCTCTATCTGCCCCTTTTCTCTCTCCCTCCCTCTCTCTCTAAAATAAGTAAACATTAAAAAATTTAAAAAAAACCTCTTACTGCCAGGCAAATTTGGTCAAGGGTGGGGAAGGAAAGAAGCAATCAATGTCTTTAGAAAGCAAATTACTGAGCACTATCTATAAACATTGGTCTTTTGTGCTCATGTGCATTTTCCAACACCATCCTGGGTTCTCTTAGGATTTATGACACATTGTAAGTATCAATAAATAAAGTGCTGTAAGATGTGAGATTCCACCATTCAAGAGATGATCTCTTCAGAATGGAGAATAAAATGTTGGAAGTCTAAATTATTTCTAAATGACCGGCTTCAGGACTCAAGGCAGTTGAGTAAGTTCTGTGACTTCTGTATGTTTTTTATAGAACTCTGGGTAAATCACTTAACAACCTATGTAGCCAAAGATTCTTCCTTATGAAATAAAAACACTTGTTATGTCTGTCTCAATGTTTTCATTAAGACTCAAACTTGGTAAAAGATGTAAAAATACTTTGACAAACTTAGAACACTGAGCAGATATATGTTAGTCTTTTGATTTTGCTTTGGTTGGAAACAGAATTATGCTTTTGAAGGGAATTTCCAGATGATAAAACACATCACATCACATTAAATGTTATGAATAGTTTTCCAAAGGAAACTATTCAGATGTTTGGTCTACCAACATGTCAAGCACCTGGAGGTTTCCAAAAAGAGTTATTTAAATCTTTATCCTATTAAATAAGCAAACACCACCAACAAGCAAAACAAGTACTACAATGTAAAAATATTTAAAAAAAAAAAGAAAACCCTCTCACATGCATAAATGAAAGATTGCACACAAAGAACTCACATCTTTTCAAGCTTCAATAGTAAATATTCTGCCACTATGTATTAAATACTGCATGGTTTGCCCAAGCTAAGAAGAAACCACATCATGAGTCAAGCATTTTGCATTTTCTTTCATTATCTACTCAAAGTCATGCCTACTGCACCTCTAAACATTTCATTAAATCCAATTATACAGCAAACGTTCACAAAATAAACTCAGATTGTATTGCAGTTTCACTTAACAGTATATAAAATGCTGTGTTGTGACAGGTATCAACTATCCATTAGATACTGAATCAATTTTTCTTAAGCACTACTAACTGCTTGCTTTTCTTGAAGCTAGATCATTCTGAAAAATTCCATCAGGGACAGAAATTACATGCTGTTTTTTCCCCCTAGGAAGTGTGTCTTGGGTTTTTCCCTTATTATTTTCTTTACTTTTTTTTTTCTTTCTTCCTTTTTTGGTGGTGGGGGTGGTGATGTTTAAATGAAGTTGCTTTTACAGCACCAAAGACTTAATCATCCATTTCCTACATAAAAGGTAGCTACTTTTTTGCATGGACCTCAAGTATACT
>NC_043700.1:43423048-43448034 GCF_006229205.1 Suricata suricatta | reverse complement strand
AAATAAATAAATAAATAAATAAATAAAAACTATCTTGGGAAAAAAAAAACTTCAGTGGAATACCATTTAAAAACAGCTAATAGTTACCTATCCTTAATGTGAATTAATTAAATCAAATGCTTCCTTAAAAAATAAAATAAAATAAAATAAATCTTTATCATAGCCATGGGTTTTTTTTTCTGAATAGTTTTATGATACCTGTAAATTCAATAGAAAAAGTTCCATTTAAACAGGTTATTTGATGATATGCCAAGTGTACACAGCTTTGAAAGTTGCCCAAATCTCCAGGCCAGTTTTCTGAAGATGCGTATCTTTTCATGACAAGTGAAGAATCATTAAGAAATGGAAAATAGGGGCACCTGGGTGGCTCAGTTGGGTAAGTGTCTGGCTTTGGCTCAGGTCATGATCTCACAGTTAGTTCGTGGGTTCGAGCCCCGCATCAAGCTCTGTGCTGACAGCTAGCTCAGAGCCTGGAGCCTGCTTTAGATTCCATATCTCCTTCTCTCTCTGACCCTCCCCAGCTTGTACTGTCTCTCTCTGTCTCTCAAAAATAAATTTAAAAAACATTAGGAAAAAAAGAAATGGAAAATACTGTGATAGGTCTTTTTCACTAGACTAGGTCTTGGGTCTCTGACGCTGAAGCCACCTGTAGTTATGTATTGCCCCTCCCCCACGACATACACCAGTTTTTGATGCTTGAATACTACTAAGTAGAAATTGAAAATGCCCTCTGTACCTCACTCCCCAGCTCCTATATCTTATACTGTCTTAAGTAATTGCAGTAGAACATTCTTTGAAGGTGAAAGAGAACCAGAATCCTGACTCCATCTCTTTGAGATTTATAGGTATAATTTGATGTTGAACCTGCTGGAGTATCCGTGATTAAGGCAAATTTCAGAAATACATAAAGAATCATTTAGGGGGAAAAAAACTCTGAAAAGAAGAGGCAAGGACCAGATTATGTACCTGGCTTTCCTCAGCAGGGCAGAAGAGAGTAGAGTAGGGTTGGTGATCATTTTTCTAGGCTAATAGAATCCAACCTATTGCATGACCCGGCCATTTTGAATACACCATTGTGCTTTAGAGAAATGGCTGAATGTATAAGACTTAACAACTTTATGTTTTAAGTGCTCTAATCAGTGGTATGCTGGTAAATTTTTAATAATTGATTCTCTGGAATAACAAATGCATGTATGCACACAAATACATATATTTATGATAGGTTTTACTAATATGAAGGATATGTGGCATATAATTTTAAAATAACAAAATATATGATAATTCCTTATTGTAAATTCTATACAATCATTAGATTCTCACAGAATGCTTTCACTGGGAATGAGTGAAATCAAAACAACAAAGATATATATTGGAATTTCACTCATGTGTCATAGATATGAGCAACTTCTTTGTTGAACTGGACAATCGTTTTCAAACAATGAGTGACATCATAATTGCTATAAAGACTCATTTTTTAAATTTAATCTACATTATAAACATTTTTTCATCACAAGTATAGACAAGCAAATCAATGAATGATTTGAAGCCTTTGTTTATTTCTGTAATAAAATTCTCCCGTGGCTGGATTTCATAACCAGGTCATAATATTCCTGAAATTCTAACAAGTGGCACTCACTATTTCTAGCATGCCATTGTCTATCATTTTTTGCAGCTCGGGAAGTTTTACTATAAGAAACCTTCACTTGAGTATGAGGTAGGGGAGGGAAATATGTCAAAAGAAACCTTGTTGGCTTGGAGGAACTGGTTGCAAATTTATATCAGACCAGTGGACAATGAAAAGATGGACGATTCGTGCCTCGGTACTGTTGCCTGGCTGTCGGTGACATCTGACCTGCAGCTTCATCTGTAGCCCAGGTGGAGCCAACCCCATCAATAATGGCAAAACGGTCACCACCAGTAAGCAGGGCTTTCTGGAAGGCTGCTCTGTCCAAAGCCCAATTTTTAGGATTGTGTCTAAATTCCTGTTCTCCCAGTAAAAGGATCAAGTGAATTTTGAGACATTTTTGGAGTAATTGTTAAACGGTATTTAAATACAGAAACCTCAGGAAGAAGTCTAATCTTATGTGACTGACCTCAAGTCATTTCACTGTGAACATTAAAAAATGATGCAAACTTCTTTTCTCATCTCCACACTATGATGCCTTGTTATCTGTAGCAATACTGTTAGAGGACTATAGGGAAAATAGTCTAACACAACCTACAATGAAGCTTGAAAAAAATTTTAATTTTTGAAAATGACCACACAGTGGCGCCACACAGAGGCTCAGTGGGTAAGCATCTACTCCTGGTTTCAGTTTTTGGTCATGACATCATGGTTCCTGCGTTCAAGCCCTGTGTCCAGCTCTGTGCCGACAGTGCAGAGCCTGCTTGAGATTCTCTCTTACCCTCTTTCTCCGCTCCTCCCTTGCTTGCATTCTCTCTTTCTCTCTCTCTCTCAAAATCAATAAATACATTTTTAAAAAATGACCACACAGAAAAGTCTCAAACAATTGTGATTTTATTCACTGACAGTACAGGGCATGTTAAATCAATAGACGAATATAGCATTCCTTGATGGCTAAATTAAAATATGAGCATGAAGACTTCTCAAAATTAGCATTATATTGGATGGTGAGAAAGGATGATACATGATAAAATGAAAAATGTTTATATATAATTAGTCTTGATGTGATACAGACAAATACTACACTTCTAAGAACAAGGTAAGTGGAATACTGAGGAGTAATAAATGACACATGAATTCTGTTCCCCCTTCTTCTGCCAAAGTTCTCTCATCAAGTGGACTTACTTTGTCATGGGCTATACAAGTAAAATGAGAGTGGGGTAAAAATATAAGTCACTCATAGCTCTACGGTTCTGAATTGAGCCTGCATAATTTAGCGGCACAGTTGAACTGTTTTGGTCAAAGGCCAGTTTCTTTTGTTCCCCAAAGAGCAGAGCTAAGCTTCACCATCCTTAAAAATATATTAAATATCAGGTGTTAGAAAACAGGCAATTTCTCTGAATTCATCTGTTTACTTGTTGGCTAGACCGATCAAAATGTAAGAAGTATAAGGCCAAATGAAAAGCAAAATACATCTAAGCGCAACAGTGAAAATACACAAGATTCCTGGTGTGTTTAGATCTCTCGATTCTTGTCCCAACAAGTCGCATCTCAGTGCAGGAGATGTTTTGATTCACTGATTAAAAGAAGTAAAAAACCATTTGGAAGCCATGGTTATTATAAATTGTAAAATATTATGTAACATTGATAATTAACATTTATAAACTGTAAGTAATACTAACAACCCTCCTGAGTGACAACAGCATTAGCTCCATTTCACAGGTGAGAGAATGAATTAAGTAACTTGGTTTGAAGTCCCACAGCTAGTTTGGGGCAGAACTAAGAAAATGCCCACCTAGCATTCCAAGTCCCTGAGGAGTTGAATGGATATCTTTTGAGATGCTAAGCTTTTGGTCTCTGTGACAGAAGAAGATGGGCATAATTTCCAGAACTCCCTGCAGAGGGGAATCACATGTCCGGTTCCTTAGGCCATGTTAAATGGGGCTTGCTGAAGAAATGAGTATCGCTTCTGATTTTAGGACCGCACTGTTTGTTTTTTTTTTCTTTTTCTTAAGCAAGTGATAGTTGATGGTGTCTGAGTTGAATATTCTCTTTATAATCTCTCCACAGGTTTCACTCCAGAAAAGATTTAGGAAAGGGGCTAGGAAAGATTAACCTTTTCCATATATTTTATCCTGAGTTTTTCCCCATTTATGATTTTGTGTTGTTCAGGACAATTTTTCACTGAAACGAATATCATGTTCAGTCAGAGCAGTTGGGTTCCCTAGCCCAACTGATGTAGGATTCTATAAAACACAAAAATAATACATGGAGTATAGCTTATTGAGATACTTTAAAAGAAATAATATCATCCAATCATGGTATGTTCTGAAATATTATTAATTTTCTGACTACCTTGTAAATTATAACTATCAGCTCTTACCAACAGGCTTTGTAAAAATGAACATTTCTTGCTCTCATCTTAGCTTGTATTAAACTCATCACTACCTAACAGAAATTCAAAATTTTTAGCACAGAGTGAAGCAGTCTTTAACTCACAGATGGCCACTCTTGGCCACTCTTCTCACTAGTGTATTAGAAGGCACAAAATCCTACATTGTTTTTGTTCAGTATGGTGGCTTTTTTTCTTTCTGAAATGGAGTCATTTAAAAAGTGTGCAGTAAAAAAATAAAATAAATTTTAACAAATCAATAATGAAAATATAAAGTGAATTGTACTTTAGTGTATTATAGAACCTAGCGGCCCATTCTTTCTCCACACTGAAGTACAAGTGAGAAAATATTTGGGAACAAAGAAAGAAAAACAGGTCTTACGTGGTATGGTTCAGAGCGTCTTTTCTACAATCGGCTTCAGATTTTAATTTACAGGTCATGGCCTCACAGCAAGGATTGGAACATTTCTTTAAAGCACACAGACACAAGGAAAATTGGTTTAGCATTTCTTTCTACAGACTAGGTTCATACAATTTTAGTACAAGATGTCAAAGAAATTTCACTTTTTAAACTAAATTACTCTGCTCTACAAATTACAGAGGAGATGACCAAGGAAATTTAATCATAGAAAAACATGTTAAGCCCAATGAAAACCATTTCTTGAGGGGGCAAAAATAGAATTATCCAAAAATTACCACAAATAAATTTGGCCTGGCTGGTATTATATGTAAATTAATTTAAAACATCAAGAGAGAATATTTCTATACTATTCACACTTTTGAAGGTAGGAAAAAAATTTAGTTCTCAGTTTATTTTACTAAGCTCACATAATTCTGATAATGAGAGTTGGTAATGAATACTCACATGCACACACACATGCACACTCACATGAACACTGTATACACACCCAATTCTCATTTATGAATATAAGTACAAAAGCTTAAATAAAATATTAGTGAAACACCAGCTTATTAATATGATAATTCTCCATTACAACTATGCAGCGTGGTTTTTTTTCACCAAAAATACAAGGGTGTCTCAACTATACAGAACAAACTAATATAATCCACAACTAATCCTAATTAGAAAACAACTAATAATATTGTGATAGATGGCAAAAATTAGAAAATAAAGATAATCTAGAAAGAAAGAAACTCTGATAAATGGCAAAAAAATATATCCAATAAAATAAACAATAAGACCTGGATTATTTGTAGTCTATATTTTCATGGAAATTGTGACAGATGCTATGAGATAAAGAAAAGATATGAAAGTGTAATAATAATGAAAGTATCAATCACATTTTCATCATTTGTATGCAATAAAATATTTGACCTGGTAAAAAAAAAGAGAATCAACTCTGAAAACATAGGATGAGTCAGTAAGATAGCTCTTTAAGCTAATAAAATAACATAAAAAAGTAATAAATCACCTACTATACAAAAGTAAACATTATACATACTAAAAGCAAAAAGAAAAATATAAAATATTTCAAAATAAGCTTTCATAATAAAGTAAGAGCTCTAAGAACTTTATATTAAAGTCTCCCGAGACACTCAAAAGGCAGCTGGTCTAAAACAATAATATTGTGAAAGTGCCAGTGCCATTCAGAGTGAAATATGAATTTTATGCATTTCAATCAGAATCTCAGTTCTGTTTGTAGGAAAACTGACAAAATACCAAGAGTTATGTGGAAGAATGAACAGTGAGGACTGACTACACAGATTCCACCCCCCAAAATGAACACATCTGGGGCCTTTGGGTGGCTCAGTCAGCTAAGGGTTCAACTCTTGATTTTGGCTCAGATCATGATCTCTCGGTTTATGAGCTCAAGTCCCGCATCAGGTTCTGTGCTGACAGAGTGGAACCTGCTCGAGACTCTCTCTCTCTCTCTCTCTCCCTTTCTCTCTGCCTCCCCCACTTCTGCTCTCCGAGTCTCTTTCTGTCTAAAAATAAATCAATAAACTTAAAAAAATAAACACACTTGCCACTGAAGGTATTAAAATGCATTGCATAGTCACAGTCACTAAAATAACATGATGCTGTGTGATAATATTTAGGCAGATTGATTTTTAGACAGATTATTATTATTATTTAGACAGATTATTTTTAAGACCTAGAAAAAGTCCTAAATATGTAGATCAAAAGAGTAAAATAGCATATTAGAGCATAGAAAATAGGATTATTCACTAAAAAATACTATAAAGTTTGTATACTACTTTCTGGATAAGAAAACAGCTATTGAAAAATTCAGTTACTCATAAGCTCAAAGTCATTAGTTTTATTCAACTCCTATAGAAGAAAATCAACACAGTATGGAAACAATATAGGAGTTGGCTGATAGGATTAAAGAATATTCGCTCTTTCACATCATATAGACAGTGTTTCTCTCTCTTTCTCTCTCTCTCTCTCATCTCTCTTTCTCAGTGTGCATTGACTATCTACATGTGCTGAAATTAGAAGCACTCAAGACTGTAAATGATTTCAGTTGTCTTCCACACAAGCAACCTTATTGGATTGTAAGCAAGTGAGAATGAGATAAATTAAGCCTAACATTATAAGGTACCAAATTATTTGTAAAATATTTTATCTCATTATAATTAAAAGAATATTTATAATATTCATTACAAATGATTAAGTTGCACCATGAAATCTTCTAGTGGAATTCAACAGTTTAAAATGTCTAAATTAAGAGCGGAGGCATAGAGTGATTATGCACCTTCGCCATTGTCATGGAGCCTCTCAAAGTAATGAATTAATCGTGGGCTGTCACAGGCTTCAGTGATTACTGGCTTTGTATCTTTCGAATAAGTTACTTAACTTTTCTGAGCCTTGCCTCTGTCCTTTGGGATAATAACAAAACTTATCCTGGAGGTTTGTCATGAGTAATGAAAGAGGGGGGATGCAAATAAAAGTTCATTTTGCGGACAGACACTTGAAAAATCTCTTCAAATAGTAACTCAATGCTGAAGTCTTAAAAAAAAAAAGTAAAAGATGATTGCTAGGAAAACAGAATGCTCTCTTAGAAACTTAGTGTGGGATTGCTGGCAAGCATCCTATCAGAGACATTCTTTACAGAGGTGCCTTACAGGGGTCAGAGTTTTATAAAGATTAGCAGAATTACGGTAATTATCTCAGATACTTTATATTATCTACAGGTTTATGTGTTTTCTCTTTCTTTTCCTTCTCTGTTTCATTTACTGTCTGCTTTACACACTGGATTGTTGAGGGAAGGCCCTCTCTCTCTGTGGAGAGAACTTACTTCTAGATCTGTAATTGGTTTTGCTCAACAAACTGTGATGTTAGGTGATTTAAGAATTTCTGACTAATATATCTAGGAAAGATTGTAAATGACATGTGATCGTTAACGATTTACTTCTTACATTGAACATTATATAATCATGTCAAAATGTATCCTGGCTTTTGAAATGCCTTTCAAAATACGTCTAAAGTCAGTATTAAAAACACAAGCTCAAGCCTACTTTTTACTATGATGCCAAGCTTATCTTTAGAATTTCCGAAAGAACATTTTTAAGGAAGGGAAAGAAAACAGCACAATTCTCATGCTGCAATAACTCTATAACAAATTTTTAAACTGGGTATTTTCATACCTTAGGAGGGCCACAATCACAATCTTCTCCTACTTCCAGAAGTTGGTTCCCACACACTGGCTTTGTTATTATATTTTTAGGAATTGGTGCTCGCAGCAGGCACTTCGGTTTTTGAGATAAAATGTATCTTTCAAAATGTGAACGGCAGGATGTACTGAAATCCTTCGGGAATTTTGAGCTGTAATGAGAAGAAAAGTCAAGACACGCAGTGAGAATCTCGCTTGTCTAAGTCTGTCCGCCTGGAAATTCCAAACTCAGTATCTGCTTAGGCCTGCGCTATGTTACATGTGGAGGGCGAAAGAGCATAAATGCTATGCTGGTTGGAAAGCTGTTTTCCTAGACACTGAGCTGGTAGAACCGGAAGAATTTAAATTCCTGTATGGATTCAGTACTGTCCTAAACGTCAAGAGTGATGAATGAACCAGTGCTACGGACATGTTTCTCTTCTTATTCACGAACACTTTCAAGAGGTTTTTTTTTTCATTTTTCTATCTCAAGTCCTTGCAAATTTCCTGGCATTAGAAGATAATTAGTAATAACATAAAAATGGATTGAGTGATGGGGATATGTAAGAATGTTGTGATCATCTTAGATACATATTTTAAGAAAATATATTACTATTTAATATGAAGTTGGTACATCTTAATCTCCTTTGTCTATTTGGCCAATCCCCCTCCCCTCCCCTCTCTGGAAACCACCAGTTCGTTCTCTGTATTTATGAGTATATTTCTGTTTTTGTCTGTTTGTTAGCTTGTTCATTGTTAATTTGCTCTTTGGTTTTTTTTTTTTAATTCCATTTATAAGTAAAATAGCATGATATTTATCTTTTTCCTTTTTTAATTTCACTTAGCACAATACTGTCTAGGTCCCTTCATATTGACATGAATGGCAAGATTTCATTCTTCTTAATGGCTGAGTAATATTTCACTATATAGATATATGAATGCAGTTTATGTGTGTGTGTGTGTATGTGTACACACACACACACACACACACACACACTTCATTTTCTTAATCCATTCACTTATTGGTTGACATGTAGGTTGCTTTCATATCTTAGCCATTAAACATTATTGTAACTTAAAATAATAAGGTTACCATACTCATAATCTCTAACTTAGCATATTTGGAAATCTGAAGTAATGAGTCCTGATAAGCTAGTAAAATCTATGCATTAATAGGCTGGAGTGTGAATTAATGGGATTCACATTCCTTGTAAAAAAAAATCCATTCACTATATAGATTGCATCTGACTTCTTTGAGACTTAAGAAATATATATTTTTTCTCAAAGGTGACAAAGTCTCACCTCAGATACTGATTCATCACACAACTCCCTGAGGGACACTTGGTGTAATATGGAACATCAGGCATACCAAGGACATGCCCTAACTCATGGGACATCACTCCTACAAGAGCCACATTCTTTTTATTAGCCTGGAAAAAAACAAACAAAACAAAACAAAACAAAAAACCCAGAAACATCGATTACTTACTATATTCAGTTATTTCCTAGATAAAAAAAAAATAGTTTGATAGATGAAAAGTAATGAGTCATTAAGCTCTTTTCCCTGCCATTGGCTTTTGTAAAATGTTGAATTAACATTTGAACTGGTTGGTTCTGGTAAATCCAACCATCAAGTCAGTGCTTAATAAATATTTGCTGAGCTAATAAGAAGTTCTTGGTAAATTATGATTAAATTGAAATAATTACATTCTTAATAGGAAGTACCACACTATGTTTTCAAAGGCCTCCAAAAACAATTGCCAGAATGCTTGACATTGGTATTGTTTGGCCAAATGACACCAAAATCCACCTTGACTGACCTCTCTGGCTTTTGATACTAAAGATGATTAATTTGAAGTTGGTTCAGGCCACAGAGAGCATCTGGGTTCCCTTTCTGTTCCAATTTCCTGTTTCTATTCCTAATACCAACTGTAGAATGAATACTTCTGGGAGGGCCTGTCTAAGAAAATACTGCTTCATAATCCAATGTATCTTCAATGTAATGATCTACCAGTAGGTTCATTTCTACTTTTTTTTTTTTTTAACCAACTCAGCAAATGTTCATTGTGTTAACTCCGTATAAGGCATTATTCTATCATAGAGGATACAGAACTACAGAGAGGCTTGCAGTGAATTTACCAACCTCAATAACAGCAACTGAAGATGGGGAACACAAGGAATTCGAGGCTGCCATTCCTACATGTCGATTCTTGAAGCTAATTCCACTGTGTGAAAGTTATAGGCATATCGTCACAATAGAAGTCTTTGGAAACATAAGCTTCTGTCAATTATGTTTTAGATTTCCTGTTTCTCTACCCTTTTCATATTCAGTAAGCCCTGGAAAATCTTCTGCTATTCCATAGCACTATAATAACCAGAGATGGTTATCCTACATCCAGCAGCCCATTTTAGTGACCTGACATGGGTCTGCAAATTCTTACTGGTGAATTCCTGATGGTAGGACTTCAGGCTCCCTGCCAGCGGCTTGGGGAAATAAAATTGAATAGAAATCTCTGCCAAGAACCCTTTGGGACAACTACCCAGACTGCCTACATACACCTTCCCCTGGCCAGCAAGTACTCACCTGAGTAACTGTGCATGGTCATGAGTCTTCATTTTACCCACGTTGGAAAGATGCCAATTCATAAAGTTGTGAAAGGTGTCGCCTGTGGTGGGTACCACCTTTATCTTATCAGTGTCAGACCAGATTTCCATACCTACTAATGCCACTTGAATATCTATTGTTTTATAGATCTGCAGGAAGAGCATTTTTTTCATGAATATGTTTATGATTTCTTTATTGTCTTACATCTTTTGCTGACCACAAGCGATACATAAGTGTATCCCATTTTGAAAATAGAAATTCTAGAAGTTGTTTTTGCTACAGTATATGTGATTTTACCTTGCTGATCCTTGCCTGCTAAATATCCCAAAACTGCTGATGTTAAGCCTCTGTGACCCTCCCAGCTCCTTCTTTGATGAAAACTCCTTTTTTGGTGAAGCCCTAGGTTTCTAAGCGGAAAAACATATTTACAGAACAAGTATCTTACCACATTGAGGAGGTTCATCACATCAAACACAAAGCTTCTTATCAAAGTCAGATTCCCCTCATAGTTGTTATACTGTAAAATACAAAATGCGAACATAATTAAAAAATAAATTTGATGTGGCACAGAATTTAACATTTTAAGAAAAATTATAAAGTTCAACATAAGTAAATGTGTATTTACTCATGTCTGACTTATATAAGACTCTGTGCTTCAACAAATTATTTTAAAATGTAAGAATTCTTCAGTAAGGAAAAAGGCATTTGTATATATTTCAGTGGTTTTTATTTCTAAGGGGGAAGAAATCTAATGAACAATTTCAATGTTTCTAACCAATTCAATATTATTAAAATTTGATTATGAAGCAATATTTGCTAAGTTAGAATCACAGGTTCTAGTATTTTATAAATATAAATATAACTTATAAGTTATATATAGCTTTGTATCTGATTTATATTTACATAATGGAGTGAGAATTTAAAAAAATTAAAATAACCCATTCTTTAAATCTTTCATTATTATGGTTGATTTCTTGTAGCTACCTAGTATTGAGTATGCTTCCGATGTTGAGTATGCAGAAAGCAGGGGGATATTAAAGGGGACGGGTAAGTAAGAACTATTGCTGACAAGGAGGTAGAAAAGACATGACAATCAGGTGACCAGGGTCTGTGTTTTCAGCTACAACAGCTTTTTGCTTGTGTTCACTGGATAAAAAGTCTGAACAGTTGACTTAACTGCCCCAGAAACACCCATATTTTATACTCACAAAGGTATTGTCCAGCACCAAAAAGAGATCAATGTATTTCTCAGCCAGAAGAAAGTGTTCTTGCTTTACAAAGAGTAAAATAACATCATTAATAATCATGTTTATCCTAAAAGACCGGGAAAAGTTACAAAAAGATTTTGTTTTACCGGAAGGAAGTTCAGTGAAAGAATCAGTAAATGAATTATAGCCTTTACCTATTCCAGATAACTGTTGAACACAATGGAATATCATACATCATTGCTGAGACAGTGGGAAAAATGATGACTTAGGAAACCTACACTTACCTCTGTGCTATTGAGTGACCTAGAGGTTCGGATATGGCCAGGTTTCCTGCCAACACTTCTTACACCACAGGTGTGATTAGCCAGGTCAAGGTCTTCCTGGCTAAATGTGATGACATGTTCTTCTTGGTCTGTAGTTTTCAGAGGCTTTATCATATATCTTTGGTCATGATACGTGAAGTATCCTCTGTGAAATACAGAGGATCATATTTCAAGATTCTCTGCCACACAGTCACAATACTGACCAGAACGGAGTATACCTCTCCTTAAATTTTAAGCTCACACATACGGTTGTCATTCAGAGGCCTTCCAGCTAACGTCTGCTAATTTAAATCATAATGCATATTTGTCAATAGTAAAATAAGGGCTATATTATTTATTAGAAAACTCTAAACTAGAATTCCTCAGATGAAGTTATCCCAAAGAATTTGAAATTCATATCATAAGCTCAATGAATATTTGTCCATAATTTATTTATACACTTAGCAAATAATTCTTGGAAGCTCCTCACAATATAATGGAGGATGGAGTAAAGGAGGATTGAGATACTAAGAACCCCAGAGAAGAGAAAAAATGATGAGCAAATCAGCCAGAGGAACAGGTTGGAGCTAGTAGTAACTTAGACAGTTTTTCTTTTAGTAAGAAAATCAATTGAGAAACATAAAGTGAATTCATATGATAGAATGTTACAGCTAAAACATAGATAGCCATTAAACATTACATCTACTAAGACATTTTACCCATGCAGGAGATTTTGCCAAGATAGGAAGACAAGATGTCCAGGAAGACTCAATTCTGTGCAATAGAGTGGTGCTTGCTGTGTAATATTTTTGCACATGGCTCTCACCTCAACCCATTACAAGTACTAATGCTGGCAACAGAATCCTTTTCATTTAGTATGCGTCCTTTATAGTAGCAGTGCTCCTAAAGTTGGAAAAAAGAAATATATTTTTAACTGTAAGAATAAATGTATCACATTTATAATGTGTTTAAAAGCTGTTATTTTGAATACGTAGGAAAATTCTTCCAATAGTGGCGGTGGCCAGACCAGTTCCCAAATACAAACACAGTGAGAACTTCAGAGACTTTATGAACTGTTCCACTACGCACACTGGAAACTCCATCTTTGATGGCTAAGTTGTCTTTTTGGCACTCATTGCACGAAATAAAAGTCCAGGGAGTATGAACCTAACTGGGCTCATGATGAACTTGGACACTGCATCTGAAATGTGGCCAGCCCCACTGTGTTCAATAATGTTCCCAGAGAGCTTTCAAGTTTGAGGACCAACGTTTGAGAGTTTGGCTTCCCTGTGCTAAGTCCCTAAGACACTGTGTGTCACATGTATATAAAATGAGGTACCCATTTTTTCTAGAGACCAGGGTCCTCAAGAAGCCATGCTACCACTCTTGAGCCTCTCATATTAGCTGGTCCAACTCATCATTTTAATTTGTGTGTTAGTGGAATTCCTTTACCAGCATCAAAACCACAGAGACTCCACAACTAGAGATTCAGACACAGTTGGTGTTCCATATGAACAAATCAGGGGCTCACTTATGTAGAAGGATCCAATAAAGCCATGAAGAAACTCTTGTTCAAAATAAACTGACTGGTCTCAGGGTCTGAAATTCCACCTATGTTTTTCTTGCATTTGGAAGAAACCTTGTTATCATACACATTTTCTTGTAGAGGATTTGGAAAAAGTACCAAATTAAGATAATATCAGTCATTCACATTTAAGCATAAATTAATTTAAATCTTAGCAAAAATTCGGATATCCCTGAAGTGAGAGTTTTGAGGTGAGAAGGGAACAAAGGGCCATTGTGTGCCAAAAATTTTGTCTTTTTATAGAGAAGTAAATATTTTGGGGTGCCCAAGGAGAGTAACTCTGAGAAACTCATTTAGATTCTTAATATCCATGATTGAGTCTTTCTGTATTCTCTCCCTGCTCTTCCCTTGGCATTGATTTTGTATGTTTCACATCTAGGCCTTGGTATTATCTATATTATGGTGGTTTAATGAGATATAAAATTATATTAATTAACTGATATTTCATTTCTGATCTCAGGACACATGCATATATTGTTGAAAAATAGTAAAAAGCTATGACTTTTCAAGTACCTACTAGGGAAAATATTTCTAACCTTTTGATAAAATGGTCTAAGAGAAAGTGGACTTGTAGTTTCTTCTACAAATATACTACTTGGAAGCCTCTTACTATATCCTTACCATTTAAAAAAGCCGACTATGATTTTTGCATTTGTTCTCATAGATGAGACCTTTCCTACTAGTCTTTTGATTTCTTTTTAATTGTCTTTGCATCTATGCATCTTAGAACATAAGTAGCAGATCCCAGAATGCATTCAGAACCTACCATGTTCTCAGGGCTTGTGGTGATTTCCTCCCCTCTGGGTGAGTAATACGTTTCAGTGTAGTCTGGCCCCAAGAGATGTCTGCAAAGTTGAAAAAGTTGCATGATACACTGAAGGTGGTAATAAGGGCTAATGTTCCTGACATGCTCTTCAGCACAAAAAGAACAATTATGTCTACGATGAGAAAGAGCAGACATTCTGACCCATACATTCTGACCCTTTTCGGACGTTGGAACTCTGTTGCTGAAGCAAATCAAAGCCTTAGTTATACCCACTGGGTCCAAGGGAAGAAATGCCCCCAGATACTTTTCAGCTGCAAGTTCTCTATCATCAGATGGGTTATTTTTGGATTCTTCACACTAAGGACACAGTCTCCACAGGGTCTCTGAAGGGTTCTGGGTCACAAATAGGCATAAAAGACCATTGTATTCAGGGAGAAGTTTACTGACAGATGTAGGACTTCATAAGGCCCCATCCCCAGGGATCTATCACAAGGCTGTGTGTTCTGAATGATCCGTATATATGTTCTTTTTTTTTTTTTAGAGAGAGAGGGAGCACCCGAGGGGAGAGGGGCAGAGGGAGAGAGAGGAAATCTCACGCAGGCTTCACGCTCAGCTCAGATCCCAAGGTGGGGCTTGATCCCATGACGCTGGGATCATGAACTGAGCTGAAATCACGAGTTGAACATTCAACTGACTGAGCCACCCAGGCACCCCACATATGTTCTTATAAAAGTAAAGGGAAGTCACATCAGATATTTGAGTTATTTGGGTCGGAAAGATTTTCAGTAAATCCAGAGAAGTATGAAGGAAGAAAGGCATTTATCTGTGTTCCTCTCTTTGATTTATATTTTGCATGTAATTTCCTCAGAAAGCATCAACCTTCTTAAATAACATTAGCACAGTCTAATAACATTTAAAACTCAACGTACTTCATGTCTTCTATCTCAAATCACACTAAATAGAGTCTCAAGAAGGTGTATTTGTCCACATTCTCTTCATATAATCTATTGGTTAGACTCAGGATGTACAACTTACTTGCTTTTTTGTAGGTGAAGAACAAATTCTTCTCCATTTAATGTAATCTGATACTGAAGTTCAGGTTCATATCTTTCCTAAAAATATTTAATAACAAAATGATATTAATTTATATTTCTGATATCAATTATCTTTCTGGTATAAAAATGATATCAATTTATATTTTATTAAATTAAATAAACTCAGCCACCCCTATAAATTAAATGATACATGTAGTATATATAGAAGAATAATTACAAATGCATGTTGGATACAATAGTTATTTTATGTATTCAAAATACATAAAATGAAACAAATTGTACATTAAGATGGATTTACAAAAATCCCAATAATGTCATAATAGTAATAAGTAATACACTTATTCAATATATTCAATATTATTATTATTATTATTATTATTATCCAATAGTATTCAATAATATTCACAGATTAAACTAGCTCTAAGATGTAAGATAAGGACTTATTATTTGCCCTACTAAACAGTATACTGTCCTGTGTATCCTAATTGATCACTAATGGCATAATAATAAGGCACATACTTTTATTACTTTAAAACCAAACCAAATATACTAAAGAAAACTAACTAAAAACCTACTAAGAATTAAATAAAGTAAAAATTATTTAAAAAATAAATGTTATGACTATTTGCAGCAACATAATAGCTGAAGAGTTAATATCTTTAATAAATTTTTTTAAATATTTAAATTAATTTTTTCTATGAGAGAAAGAGAATGAGAGAGTGAATGAGTTGAGGGAGTGGTAGAGAGAGAGAGAGAGAGAGAGGGAGAGAGAGAATCCCAAGCAGGCTCTGCACTACCAGCATGGAGCCCAATGCAGGGTTGGAACTCAAGAACAGTGAGATCATAACCTGAGACAAAACCAAGAATTTGATGCTTAACTGACTGAGCCACCCAGGTGTCCTGTTTATAAATTTCATAGGTTGTGCTGCTTAATGAGATAATATTGAGTTCTCCATTACAGACAAGATGACCATGGATAAAGCGATTCAGTGGGGTAGGAGGTGAGGGTGGAGAGAAGAGATTTGTTTTACCAAAGGTGAAACACCTTCTAGAAATGACAGCCCTTCTATGCTCTCTCCCTATCCTCCAAACTCGGAGAGATGTCCAACCAGCTTTATTCTTTCTGAGCAAGTGAAACAGTTAACTCCCTTCCTACAGCTTAATTGTAAATGCATTCTGAGAAGTCCAGCATTTTTTCCTGGACAAAGGGGACCTGTGGATATGGGTTTCAAAAGTAAACTATTAGACATTGCTTTCATGGGTAAAAAGGTTCTTTATTCGTTCTTCATAAATCCCAGAATCATTCATATTGCTTACCTCTTTGCCATTCTCTGTGTCGTTGTTTTGTATCTCCCTTTTGTGTAAAATGTGTAGTTTTTTAGGGCGAACTACTTCATAGACCTCTAATTCAGGTGTTTGCTTTATGGCGATTGCTAGAGAGAGAGAGAGAGAGAGAGAGAGAGAGAGAGATAATATTGATATAACACATTTAAAGGTCTTTGGTTCGGTGTTGGTTTTGGTTGGTTGGTTTTGTTGAAATGGTATGGAAGCCTGGATTCTCGTCTGGAAACTAAACATTAAGAGAAACAAGCTACTCCTTCCTCCTTCTCCTTATCATTTTAATAACAAATAATTTTTTTTTTGCTCTATTTACCTATTCTGGAAAGATAGGGCAATTTGTTGGATGATCTCCAATACGTGGGAGACTATGGGAGCCAGGAATCCTTCCCTGTCGTCCAGTTCCATCCTCTTCTTTAGTCTAGTCTAGTTCAAAATTGTGGACTTTTCTCTCGTTGTTCTCAGAGATCTCTTTTTTCTTTCTATGTCTTTTTCTCTTTGTGATGAAACCTCAGACTCCCCTTTCCAAATATCAAATTTTTATACACAGATGATACTTCATTTTTAGGGAAGACCCTACTGACTGTTATTTTATTTCAAAGTGTTAACAATAAACCATTCTGTTCTTTGTGCATTTGCCCTCAAGACTCCAGATTTTTTAAAGCATCAGATAGCAAGTAGACTAAGTGGACTAAATGTCCTTCTTGATACATTTGGTATAATATTACATAGACCATTTCCTACTTTGCTTACATATAGTAGGAAAAGAACTGATATTGCAGCCAAAAGATGTGGTCTTAAGTTCTAGCTAGACCTTATAAAAGCTATTTTTCTTTCCAATCTGTTTATTTATCTAAAAATGGAGGTCTGTGTAAACATTGAATGACATGAAATATATAAACTAATGTAGTGCCAGTCTAGGAAGATGGCATGTGTACTTTATCTACTTTGTATTTTAATTGTTCCATGTAGGGTCAGTCTTGTTTTTAAATGCTCCCATTTTCAAAGATAAATGTCTGTACTTGGAGACAATATCCCACTGACAGACAGGGTGACTTTGGGAACTCCAAGCACTTTTACACCTGACGATGTGAAGAACCAGAAGGAAACTTCTCCCATCCAAGTACTAACCAGGCCCAACCCTGGTTAGCTTCCGAGATCAGACGAGATTGGGCTCATTCAGGGTAGTATGGCTGTAGACTGGAAGGAAACTTCTCAAGCAAAAATTTCCTCCAAGCCAGCCCCCAAAAGTCTGCTATGATGCCATCCTAGAAAGGATTCATTACATAGGAAAACAGGAAATTTATAATTTATTACCAGAAGTTTTTTTTTTATCAATGGAGACTATGAATCCAATTAATGTAAAGAGTTGTGGGATTGTGATTAGCATAAATTTCAACTAGATTTTAGTCTTAACTCTATTAGTAAATGTTTAGTTGGCCAATTAATTTTTAATTTTGCTTAATACTGCACTTACGTCTAATCTGATGCTAGTTTTACTTAAGAGTCATCCATCCTAGCACAGTTTTTAGTCAGATTGTGTCTTGATAAATGATTGTATCCTTATGGGGTAGAAAATATTAATGTTATTCGTGATAACATTGGAGATGGTAAGGAAATTCTTGATTGCTGGTCCGGAAGTTGATTCTCTGGTATCATTTGGATTCTGTATTTTATAAAATAAAATTAAACCATATAATTTATGTTCACCAGTAGCATTATTGAATAAGAGGTAAAGTTTCAGGTACATCTTAATTAACTTATTAAACCAATCACAACACCTTGATTATGAGCATGGAGTATATGTAAATTAAGTAAATATACCAAAATCAGTGATCTTTGGGTCGGATGAGCATGTTATTTTCTCAAGAGCACTTTAAAATTCACTAAGTAATTTGACTTCTGTATAAAACGGCATAGTGCTTACCTTGAGTTTGAGCGATGAGCCAGAGGACAGAAAGTAGGACGAAAGACATGGTGCCTACTGCCGGTAGCTGAGAAGTTCCATGCGACACAAGAGTGTGGTCTCCTCAGCTGTCCACTTTTATCTTCCCCCACTTCTCTTTACAGATAGAAAAAAAGCACAAAACCTCAAATACCGTCTGTGAGATTGGGGAATATTTCCTAATGGTTTTGGGAAATCGTCAAAAAATTTCAATGACAAAATCATGAGAATGTTCCTCATTTACGAGAGATGTTTATATCTGTGGTTACAGCTTGTTAAGGAATTTACAGCTGGACAACTGCTTGGCTCTTGTGCTCCTCTAGTGGTGGGAAGGAACTCACTGAGACTGGGGTGCCTGGGAACATATATGCATATTCGCCCCACTGAACCATCACAATTGCCATTCAGTAACCTTTATAGAAATTGATCTACAAGTGTAGAAAATATATTAGTGGTCGATACATATTTTGAGAAGTTGGCACAGAGAACACAGAATCTATATAGCAAGGATTAGGCAAAGTCTTACCATCTCTGACCTTTAGTCTCCTTATCTGTGAAAATGGATAATAACAATACCTACCTCAAGCTTCTTATAAAATTTGTATGAGGTAATACACACACAGGTGCATGCACACATATGCATGTAAGACTTGAAGGAAAGGTGCAAGTATAAATTCTCTTGGCTGTGTTAGACTCAACCAAATTATACCAATTATGAAGTACACTCGAAGCATACTATAAGTCTACTGCAGAAAGATTACAGTATATTTCTGGTTACAAAAATAATGCATTTTCATGGTCGCAAATATCAAGAGAATATTGGAGAAAAAATTTGATCACCCAATGGCTCATTCTCAAGAAAGGACTTCTGTTAACATTGTGGCATTTTTAGCTCTTCATTAAGAACTACTTTTTTTTTTTAACTCTTTTCTATCTACTAATAGAAGAAGAGAAATAAAAGAAAATTAAAATTTATAAATGGTAGTTCTTATTGTAATAAGGAGTTTGGGGAACCTGTTATTTTTTTTGCATATGCAAAGCATTTTTGCATTCATGTATGTCTCTGTGTGTATTTCTTTCAGTGCCATTTCTAATTATTTCTTTTGAATCAATTACTAGAAATGTAGTTAAAAAAGGGAAATTGATGTGAGATATTTTGCATCCATTGTCCTGGTACTTCTCAGAGAGTTCTTGCCAAATTACATTTCCATTTACAGTCTTCCCAATCTAAAAATCTATGCTCTTTATCTGCTTTTTGCCAATAGATTTGGGAACTTGCTAACATCTGAATGCAAGTTTTGTAGTAACTTCTGTATGTCTATACTCTTTTTGTCCTCTTACACTCTTTTGAGCCATTTAAGTATTCTCTGTAATTTTATGCATATTTTGCGGGTTCACAAGATCAGCATTCTATATGCATGCTAGGGTGGTTACCATTAAAATTTAACAATCTTAATTAACATCTCTACTATCAAATAACAAGAGGCCTTTGCATGTTTACCACTTACCCACAACCCACCCCTTGCCACGTACACATTGCTGTCAAGTAATTTAGTCAAGTAGTTTAGTGATTCTCACCCCCAAGTTAGTCATTATCATTAGTTGTGTGTTTATACAGATGATGCTATTTGAAATCACTCACATGTATGCCAACTTCTTGTTCACAAATTCTTTTAGCAGCAGTTTTTCTTTTTCTTTTTTTTTTAATTTTTTATGGTTTTTATTTATTTTGGAGAGACAGAGACAGTACAAGCAGGGGAGGGTCAGAGAGAGAGGGAGATACAGAATCCAAAGCAGGCTCCAGCCTCTGAGCTAGCTGTCAGCACAGAGCCCGACATGGAGCTTGAACCCACGAGCCATGAGATCATGACCCGAGCCGAAGCCGGACGCTCAACGGACTGAGCCACCCAGGCACCCCAGTTTTTCTTTTTTAATGAAATTTCCTAGTAAAAGATAGAGTTGACCCTTGAATAATGCAGGGGTTAGGGGTGCTGACCCCCTATGCAGCTGAAAATCTGTGTGTAAATTTTGACTGCCCAAAACTTAACTCTGGATAGCCTACTGTTGACCAGATGCCTATTGATTACATAGTCGATGAACACATATTTTGTATGTTATATGTATTATTTACTATATTCTTACATTAAAGTAAGCTACAGAAAAGAAAATGTTAAGAAAGTCATCAGAAGGAGAAAATAGATTTACAGTACTATATTGTATTTCTTGGATAAAGTCTTAGTAAAGAATGACCATGCAGGTTAAGCCTGTGTTGTTGTGGGTCAGTTGTATTCTTTGATAAACACTGCATTAAAATTTTCTTAGAGAAACACTTTGTTTTTTTTTTAATTTTTGCTGAGAGTACATTTATTTTATCCTCTTCTTTTATGGTACTTTAGCTGGAATGCAGTTTTAGAATGACAATTAATGTCCTTCAGTATTTGGAAGTTGTTTTATTATCTTTGGACATCTATTATTAGAGTTAAAAATTCTACTTTCAACCGATTAAGTGGAAATTTATTTTGTTTATTAATTATCCAGCAAGGATTGCAAAATAAGTTAAATATTTATTGGGACCATGTTAAGTTTGAGTTTATATTGAGTTAATACTACATTTCTGGGCATTCCAAGATGATCCTAATACTACCTTATCTATCTTAATAGATATCCCTGCAACAAAGTCTACTAATTAAGATAAACCTAAAAACAGATACAATTTATACAGATGGTAAACATGACTGATTGTGTACAGGTAGATTTCAGAAGCACATTGTTTGGTGGGTGAAGGGAACCAAATATTAGCTGAAAAACAAATAGGAGAAAAGACTTTCTGGTGAGAGAAAACCATGTGAGCAAAGCCATGGGTATGTGGAAAGTCATATTATATTTGTAGACTATAATATGTTCTCCATGCCTTGAATATAACATTAAAAGTAATAGGCATATGACATAGAACTTGTGATGTATGCAGGGTCAAATTATGGGAAGACAAATATTGAAGACCTTTAAGAAAACGGCACACATCTGAGAAAAATTTAACTCATAAAATCATCAGACTTGCTCACTGATGGGGGTAAGAAGTGAGGGAGATAGAGGAATATGCAGTGGCTTCTAGATGAGACTGGAACAACTTTACGAACCTTATAGATGGCGTCTTCCATTTAGTCAGTTGATGGGAGTTGCATTTTAGTTATATCTCCTAAAGATATATCTTTTGGAAGTGCATCTCCTTTATTATAATAGATGTTCAAACATGTTCATTGAACATACACATCATGAAAGAAGTTTGTAAACGGGTACGAATGCTGTTTATTAGACAGTTAGCTATCAGTCTATAAATTCAGACTGTGAAGACAACAGTGACGAGATTGTTTATTTGCTGCATCTGGAGGCAATGAGGAATGACATACATGTGTACCTTTCTGAGTACAATATCCAAGGAATGACTAAACATAGAACTGAATTTATGATGATAAAACTAAGAAATCATGATCCACTTCCTGACCACAGAGAGTTTTGTTCCCATAAAACTTACAACTTAACATTCTGGAAATTTTCATAGTAAAGCATATTTGATAATGGGGGTACATGTTTAAACACTGTCTAACTAGACATGAAAACAGAACAGTATCATGGGTAAATATTGCAATAATCCCTTAAAAAGTCAAGATTGTCATATATATTACCTTATTTGGTTGTCATAATAGATCTAAATGGTCAATTCAAAGATTTCAAATCCCATTTTACAGATGAGTCAAAGCCATTAAGCGACTTGCTGCAAATGATCTTCAGTCTGTAATATATTTCCCAAGTCACTGAGGTAGAAGAGGGTTTGATATGAGAATTAAAGTAATTCAAATATTTATTTTATTGTGGGGGGGATCTATGATGGGTTCAATGCCTCAGGAAGCCTATTCTAAGAATGCTAGAGGGTAGGAATTAATGGACTGGGTAAAAAGTTTGAGATGAGAAAAGAACTCAGCATAATTACTGAGAACAATGAAAGGAGAGCTAAGGACAGGTTAAAAGTATGGTTAGTATTGAACAAATAACTAAGTGTTGGACCCTATTTCCCAATGCAAGTCACTGAAAATGGAACCCATGAACACAAATGGAGTTGGTTATTAGATGTTTATTTTAGTTCAGCTGAATGGCCCCTCCCGAGTAGGTGTGATTCCTCAGAAGAGTGCCCTGCCGAGCAGCAGCTCAGGGTTTATACAGGTCAGAGTAACCGATCACCGTCTTACAGCATTTGATGGTACCGCGGGGCAGTGACTAGATGACTTTCACCTGCTGACTTTGCCTTTTCCAGGTGGGGTTGTTTTAACAGAATCTTAAGAAACAGATTTATCCAGTTACATTCCTAGGGTTACCAGAATGGAAGTGGACAAGTGAAAACAGTAGTTGGTAATTTAGGGTCTAACACTAAGGTTACAAATCACAGGAAAGAATTGGATGTGCAAGAGCTTCACATCAGAGAATGTGTTAGGTTCTCTAGTTTTCAGAAATGAAGTAAAGTTCATTTCCATTAGAGTGAAAGCTGTCCCATGGTAAGGTCAAGAACTATAATGCTAGTATAAATTTTCATCTTAAAATCCTAAAAGTTCTAGAATTATAGCAGAATTTATCAATATGGAGAAGTAGCATGGTGCATAACCAAAGGTAATTCTAAGGGTAGTAACAAGTAAATTTCAAATCCAGTGGTTATGCACATAATATAGTTTATTTAAAATCCAACCAGCAGCAAGGGGCTCTGCTCCATACAGTCATTCAGAGACATAAAGTGATGGCGAGGGGCGGGGGGGGGCTTCCAGTTCCCGCATGTAACTTGCAGTGTTTCTATGGAAGTAAATGCCCAGCTGGAAGATGGAGAAAGAGAAAGGATACAGCATATATGGGACTCAGCTGAAAATGATGACATCACATGCTTCAAACTCCACCGGCCAGACTCGGTTGCATGGTCACACATAGCAGTTAGGGAGGCTGGGACAACAGTCTAGCTATATGACTCAGAGGGAAAGAAAATGGGTTTGATGAAGAAATATGCTGCACAGCTTCAATGTGTGTTTGTCAAATAAAAAGCTGTTAGATATCAAAGATGAGGAAGAACAGAAGGTGATAGCTGAGCAATGTGAAACTCAAAAGAAACAGAAGTGAAAAGCAAGTTTTAAAACCATCTTTAGTGAACTCAGTTTTCTTGTTTGTGTGGGAAATAAGCAGAGTATGAGAAAAATATCCCTGAAATGGGTGCAAGGTAATAAGGTCTTTGCACGGAGAGTGAGATTTCCAATATTATGGATGGTAAAGGAATTGATGATGAAGGGTAAGTTTGCAGTGAATAAAGCACTGTAGATATTTCAGTAAAAGGAGTGAGAGAGGGTTCCATAGAGTTTGCTCATTTACTCAACAAATATGTAGAACTATTTATGCTCCAGGTTTGGACAAGTGTTTTGGGGGATGTGAGACAGAGTAGAATTTGGAGAAAATTACTCTAAACAGTGAGTGGAACAATGGAAAAAGAGTTGGGGAAGAGGGGGTATTTTAGGTATCAACCAAGGAATGCTTCCAGCTCTAGTGGATGAACTTGTATCAGACCAGTCCTCCACTAGTGATATCTTAAGAAGCTAAAGGAAAAACACATACATATATATACACACACACACACATGTGTTTATATATATATTTATAAAATATATATGTGTGTGTGTATTATATATTAAATAGTAACATATATTACTATTAAAAGAATTTGAGAAAAGCTTTGGTAACAAGAGCTATAGTAGAGATCCAACATCCCAGAGAGAAAACAAATACACAGAGGTGAGCTTGACATTTATTTCCCTCAACATCCCTCTCCAGGCACTTGGCAACTCATAGGTTTCAGCTAAGACATTAAGAAGCTGAACAGGTAGTTTTTTTGAGGAACCTCCACACTGTTTTCCAGAGCGGCTGTACCAGTTTACATTCCCACCAACAGTGTAGGAGGGTGCCTGTCTCTCCACACCCTCACCAGCATCTATAGTCTCTTGATTTGTTCATTTTAGCCATTCTAACTGATGTGAGGTGGTATCTCAGTGTGGTTTTGATTTGTGTTTCCCTGATGATGAATGATGTTGAGCATCGTTTCATGTGCCTCTAGGCCATCTGGATGTCCTCTTTGGAGAAGTGTCTGTTTATGTCTTCTGCCCATTTCCTCACTGGGTTATTTGTTTTTCGGGTGTGGAGTTAGAACTCCCTTATGACCCAGCAATAGCACTGCTAGGGATTTACCCAAGGGATACAGAAGTACTGATGCATAGGAGCACATGTACCCCAATGTTCATAGCAGTACTGTCAACAATAGCCAAAACATGGAAAGAGCCTAAATGTCCATCACCTGATGAGTGGGTCAAAAAGATGTGGTATATATATATACAATGGAGTATTACATGGCAATGAGAAATAATGAAATCTGGCCATTTGTAGCAAAGTGGATGGACCTCGAGGGTGTCATGCTAAGCGAAGTAAGTCAGGCAGAGAAGGACAGAAACCATATGTTTGCACTCATAGGTC
>NC_043700.1:43381054-43422948 GCF_006229205.1 Suricata suricatta | reverse complement strand
CCCAAGAAGGAGAGGAGTCTAATAAACTCCCCAGGATTAGTTGGGGTGTATGAAAGACTACACCATGTTAGTACAGGCAAACAAAAAATACCCCAGTCTTTTATTATTATTGTTATTATTTTGACATTTATTACTGAGAGACAGAGACAGCATGACCTAGGGAGGGGCAGAGAGAGGCGGAGACACAGAATCAGAAGCAGGCTCCAGGCTCCCAGCTGTCAGCAAGCCTGACTCCGCTCTCCAAAGTACAAACTGCGAGATCATGAGCTGAGGTGAAGTCGGACACTTAACCAACCGAGCCACCCAGGCGCCCCAAAATACTCCCCTCCTTACAGAGGTTGAAAACTTAGCCCCAGATTGTACTTAGGTGATCTACCTTGATCCTTACTGCCTGCCAGAAGAAAACGTACAGTTGACATATCTGCACAGTGAAATACCAGACAGCAGTGGAAGTCTACCAACTGCCATGTGCAGAATCATGGATAAATATCATATACATATTCCGAAAAAATGTCAAGCTCTATGATTCTACTGAAATACATACCCAAACTAGCAAAGGTCAGTGTTTAGATATCATAGAATGGTTTTCTTTGGGAAGAAGGAAATATAGTGACTGCAACGATATAGGACTGAGTCTTCCATGGTAATATTAATGTTACATTTCTTCTTACTTTTTCTTTTGAGAGAAAGAGAGAGAGAGAGAGAGAGAGAGAGAGAGCGTGTGCACGAGTGGAGGAGAGGGGCACAGGGAGACAGAGAGACAGAGAAAGAGAGAATCCTAAACAAGCTCCATGCTAAGTGCCGAGCCCAACGCAGGGCTTGATCCCAAGACAATGGGATCACGACCTGAGCCAAAAGCAAGAGTTGGGAGCTCAGCTGATTGAGCCACCAAGGCAGTTGTAATGTTACATTTCTTAATGGAGGTGATACTACATGGAATAGATGCCTTGTAAAAATTCATTAAGCAGCGCCATTATAAATTCTGTGTGTGTTTCTGAATATTCATATGCATATTACCTCTCTAAAATCTTTACAATTTGTATTTATTTATATATATCTGCCTTGGATAAAATTTGAACAATTTAAAACAGTTGGTTTATTGGGTACTTTCTTAAAAATTTTAAAAACTGTTATTGTTACAGTCTTATTTATGCAGTAAAGAATGCATTTTAAAAAGAGGCTGTTATGAAATCTTCATTCTTTAAAAAAACATTTCTAGGAGCCACTACACACTTTAGGCTGTTAGTATAAAGGCTTTCACTACAGGAAATTATTATATCTTTTCAAATGTGTATACTCTATCTCGATTTATTCCTGGAAGGAACATAATGATTTAACCTGTTCCTAAGATTAGCATATCTGATAAAACAAATATTAACATCATGAAAGAGTTATATTAAATTCTGCCAACATTTTCCATCTATTGAAATTCCTATAAATCATTCTGCAGTTGCAGTATAAGGAAGTTAAACGTGTATTTTATTTTCCTTGGGAAAGCACTGTTAACTAATAAAAAGACCCTGAAGCAAGGCACTAAAAGACAAAAAGAGTTAGAAAAAAAAGAGACTAGAAATTCTACTAGGACCTAATAACATTTGAGACTTGAAATTTTATGGAATCGAATATACTGTTGTCATAGAGAGTGATTGTGTTTTTAATTGGATATCATGGGATGAAAGTTGGATTAATTACAACATTTGGTTTATAACACATTCTTATCAGTCTACACATAGCTCATTTAAAATAAATTAAGATTGACTTAGTTTGTCAGTTATTCATTTTGAGCAGTTTGTCAGTACTTGAGAAATCACCACCCAAAACAAAATCTACAACCTTCGATAATAACGTACATCTCACCCCAAGCGTCTAATCGACACATCTGCCTTGCCGTCCGTTCTAAATTTAAGCGTTGTCTTGAATTCTGTGTTCATCGCTCCTCTTCTTCTCTTTTTGTAATAATCTTACTGCATCTTCATATGGTTCTGCTTACCTATGGCTGTATAACAAACTACCCTAAAACCTTCATGGTTTAAAACAACTTATTATTATTACTAATTATTAATTATTTCCACTACTCTGTAGGTCAGGATTTAGACAGGGTACAGTTTACCTCTATGCCATGATATCTCTGAGCTTTCTGCTAAACTAACTCAAATGGTTAGGGGCTAGCCAGAAGTAATCAAGTGGCATCTCTCTGCCTGTCTGTCTGTCTCTGGTAAGTTTCACCTTCTGCACAGTAGGGGAGACTTAGAGTAGGCAGACTTCTGTCATGATAGCTTAGAATTTCCAGAGGACCAAACCAAAACCTGTGAGTTCCCTTAAAGGCTAGGCCTACATATGTCTTAACATCGCTCGATTGGCCAGGTCACCAAAATACAGTCAAGAGAACGGGAAACAGGGTCTGAGTCTTGATTACAAGACTTGATTACAATGTGATTACACATTTTTGCATCAATTTTAGTCTGCCATACCTTTCCACACGTGTTTTAAAGTCATTTTGAAATTAAAAAAAACATTCTGGGAATTTAATTGAAATTTTACTGATCAATTTTTGGATAACTGATGCATTTAAAATAGTTTTCCTACCCAAGATCATGATCTATTAATTTTAGTAATTATTTTATTATATCTAAAAAACCCTTACAGATTTTTCTTATAGACATTTTTCATATCTTCAGATTTATTGCTAGTTGTTTTGCACTATTATAAAGTATCCTATTTTAATGACTGTAATTACTTTTCTCAATATTTCTTGCTTTGTTTTTCCATATAGTTATGCAATTGTTTCAGCAGCATTAAACATATTTTTAAATCTGTTTGGCTTTTGGATGGTATTGTAATGAATTTATTTAATTTCCTCTCTGTTTATTACTTTTTCAGCGCTGCCTTCTCCTCACTGTCTGGGACACTAATGAAATAGATGTTATTTTTTTTGTTATAGTCTCAAAGGGGTCTGAGGTTTGCTAGTCTATTTTCTCAGTATTATTTTGTCTGAATAATTTCTATAGTTCTATCATCATGGTCTCTTTCCTCTGTTTTCTTCATTCTGCTCTTCAATTCATCTTTCAAGGTTTTCGTTTAATTTCAGTGACCATACTTTTCAATTCTAAAATTTCCATTTGATTCTTTTTTATGTCTTCTATTTCCTTATTGGGACATTTTATTTATTTATTTATTTATTTATTTATTTATTTTTTGAGGGAGAGAGGGAGAGCACATGTGAGTAGGGCAGAGGAGGAGGAGAAGGGGAGAGAGGGAGAGAGAGAGAGAGAGAGAGAGAGAGAGAGAGAGAGAGAGAGAGAATCTTAAGCAGGCTCCATGCTCAGCACAGAGCCCAAAGTGGGGCTCGATCCCACAATGTTGGGATCATGACCTGAGCCAAAATCAAGAGACACTTACCTGACTGAGCCACCCAGGCACCTAAAGAGGGACTTTCTTTTATTGTTAAGAATGTCTATTTTTTTCTTTTGTTTCAAGCTTGTTAATAATTTCTTGTTTGTGCATCTTTATAATGACTGCTTAAAAAAACCTTCATCAGATCAATTTTATAATCTCTGTCATCTCAATGTTGACATCAGTATCATGGGTTTTCTTTTCTGGGGTTTTGTGTGTGTGTGCTTAATTCAGCTTCAGATATCCCTCGTTCTTGTTATAATAGGTGTTTCTTATTAAACCTTGGGCCTTGGGGATATTATGTTTTGAACCTAGATAGTACTTAGGCTTTCTGTTTTACTGGCTTCCTCTCACACAACCCTGAGGAGAAGGCGGCACCTGCCTCGTTGTCTCCTCATGCAGGTGGAAATCCACATTCTCTACTTGGTCTTCACAGACACCTAAAAGTGGGTGTGTTTCTCATTACTGCTGGGTAGGAATGGGAGTTCTAGCTTTCCACTAGATCTCCACAGACACCTCCCTCTCTGGAGGGGGTAGGATCACCTTGTTACTGCCCCCTGTATGGCCTCCATGGACACCTTGGTTCAGGAAGGTGGCCTTGTTTCTCCTGGGAGGTGGTGAAATCCTTGGCTGTCCACTAAGGGTCCTCTGACAACTTCCCTGTGGTGAGTAGGGAAGGACTACCACCTTATTGCCAGGTAGGAGCACAATCTACCTCATTTCCACAGAGACCAAGGAGAGTCGGGCCATCATGCTCATTACTTTCCAGTGAGAATGAAGGGTTCAGGCTTCCACTAAGCCCTGTCTCACACCACCCCAGTATGGTGTTCGGAGGGCTAGGGGCAGCTTAGCAAGTGTGTAGACGCTCAAGTCAGGCTTTGCTGGTATAGTAAGAGTGTATCACGAATATCTCTGTGTGTTTGGAGTCAAACACAAATTTTATTGTTTAACATTTTATGTCTTTCTAGTCTGTCTTATTTCTGGTCCTTTGGCTAAAGTAAAAAGACTTTTGGGGGGACTTTTCTTTTCTGTGTCCATTGACATTTTCAGGTTAATGGCTTCTACAGATCCAATCTGGGCAACAAAGAAAACCCAGGAAACTCACCACAATATCTTTTCTTGCATCCTGAGATCCTAGAAGTTCTATTTTCTTTCCACCCTTCAGACTTTTATTATATTACTATATTATTCCACATAGTGTTTCTGGTTGTATTTAATAAGGGAAATAAGGAAAAGTACATATTCCATCTTCCTGATTAAGTGGCTTTTAAAAGATTTTTTTCTATTTTATCCTAGCTGCTGAATATTTTACAATAAAGTTTTCATACTCCTCACTATTATCCTTTCGATAGCTAAAGGCTCTAATTGTGATGTCATCTCTCTCGTTACTGATACTCGCGATTCCTACTTGCTCTTTATTCTTTATGTGTTTTGGTAAACTTTTACCTATTTAATTTTTCTTTCCAAAGAATCAGATTATGGTGTTGTTAATTCCTTTATTGGTTTTCTGTGTGTCACTTCATTTTTCCTGATTTTTACAACTTTAAGTTTAATTTACTTTAATTTTTATTTAAATAATTAACTTTTGGGGCACCTAGGTGGTTTAGTCTGTTAAGGGTCTGACTTCTGCTCAGGCCATGATCTCACAGAGGCCCATGTTGGGCTCTGTGCTGACAGCTCAGAGCCTGGAGCCTGCTTCGGATTCTGTGTCTCCCTCTCTGCCTCTCCCCGACTCGCACTGTATCTCTCTCTCTCAAGAACGAATAAATGTTAAAAAAAATTGTTTTAATTTAGAAACAATAAAAAATTTAAATCATTAACTTTGAATTATTCAGATAAATCATTGATTTTAAACTTCTAACATAGGGGTGGGAAGCTACCCACTCCCCAGCATTGCCCAATAAATTTTTATATCATATATTTATTTTTCAGTTAAAAATATATCCAAATTTTAGGGTTTTCATCATTAGTTCATGAGATTTCGAGCCATGCTACTTAATTTCCAAATAACTTGGAGCTTTCCAAGATATCACATTTTAATGGAATTTTAATATATTTCTGCTGTGTGCTGGGAAATACTTTGTAATATTTCAACCTTTTGAAATATAGGAGACACACTGAGCACATATTGATTAGGCCCCACCAGCTGCCTGGTCAATAGTGTTGCTCAAATGTTCTGCAACTATACTGCTAACATTTTTCCTGGTTATTCTATCAGTGATTGTGGATTTACCTATGTCTCCTTTAATGTTTATCAGTTTCTGTTTCATGTATTTTTAAGTTTTATTACTAGGTGCACAACATTTGAGATGATTATGTCTTCATGATGAAAATCCCTCATGTATTTCTTGTAAAAATCTACTTTTCTCTGATATTTACACAGCCATACTAGCTTTTTTTTTTAATGACTTTTCAAAATCTTTCTGGAAATTTTTTTACATGTGATCTTTGCAATTTACCAATTTATCTTTCTATTTGTTCTATTTTATTCTGCATTTCAACTTTCACATTTTTTACACCTAATATATTTTCTTGGTTCCTTTTTTAAAAATGTTTCCTTGTTCTAGTTTCATATTTGGAACTTCTTCCCTTATACCTATTCATATGTTTATACCTATTAATATTATTATATTTGGCCCCCTCTTCAAATATTTCTGCTTATATATCGGCTTTATTTGGAAATGTTTGTGTTCTTTAATGTGCTGTTTTTGAGTTTCATTTTAACATGACACAATTACTTATTCTAATAAACAATGCACCTGGAGAGAAGGGCAGTCTATATGGTCAGCTGGAAAAGGTTAGGGGGCGGGGCGTTAATGAATCTTCCATGAGGTTTCCCGGGAAACCTAAGGTACCAAAAAACAGGCCAATTACTCTGCCACAGACAGCTCTTGGGTCAGATCTCCACATTTTGTCCCCAGAGAAGCTGCATTAGAAAGATAAACATCTTAGATGCTACTTCCCTTGTGGGGCTTAAGGGGACAGGGTGAGACAGCCACCGCCCGGGATCAGTTTCCTTTCCCCTGGCTTTGCACTCACTGCGCAGGGCTTCTCTCTCGCCCTGATTGTATTCCTGAGTCCACCAGGACTCGCGCCACCCCCTGCAGGTAGACAGACAACACCACGTGTTCAAGACAGTGCTGGAAAGCGGCCAGAGAAGAAAAACAATGCTTTTTCCTCCTCTTTCACCCTCTCAGAGTCTTACCAAACGGCCTACTATCTGTTCCAAACCACAGCCCCACACAGAAGTCTGCGAACGTGCTCATCCCCACTTCCACATTCTCTGGGGGATCCTGCCAGCTTTCCAAGGCTCTTCTGGGAATCAGGAAAAAGGCAGCTGTGCCGCATCAGCGATTGACTTGAAATTGCCGGATTCTGTTTTAATGCAAACAAGATATACGTGTATTCTTTTCTCGTTAAATTTACTTAGAATTAGAGCATTCAGTTGAGCGGGCCCTTCAAAACCCTCTTTTTAGTATAAAACCTATTTGTATCAGCCTCGCTTCCTTTCTTCCTCTTTGCTTTTCCATTTTGTGTTTTAAGAAGAAAGCAGAAGTCTAAACCAAAGCACTCATGTTTTTAGTGGTGGGTTACTGCTGCACCAAGCTGCTGGTGCTATCTGAGGTCATCTGAGTTGGCGGCTGGGAAATTCACCCTCTGAACTGAAAGGACCAAATGCAGGTTCTATTGTGGTACTATCTCCAGTCCTCCAAAATAAGTGCCTGGATGGGTTCAAAAGGCTATGTCTGGCAGATAAGCACATAAAAAATACTCAACATCATATATCATTAACAATTGCAAATTAAAACAATGAGATACAGTATACACCTATTAGAAGAGCCAGAAGGCTGACACTACCAAATGTTGGCAAGGATGTGGAATTACAGGAATTCTCATTCATTGCTGGTGGGAGAGAGAAATTGTAGAGCTTGGAAGAAAATTTGACATAACATACTCTTACCGTATGATCCACAAATTGCACTCCTTGATATTTATTCAAAGGAGGAAAACTTATGTTTACACAATAACCTGAACATGGATGTTTACAGCAATCTTATTCATAATTGATAAAACTGAAAGAGAGCTTTAGTGTGTGGATGGATACATAAACTGTGGTATACCCAGAAAATGGAATTTTATTTAGAGCTATCGAGTAGGAGAAGACACGGAAAAACCTCAAATACATATTCCCAAGTGAAAAAAGTCTATGCGAGAAAAGTTACATACTCTAAGATTCCAACTTTATGACCTCTGCTGGAAAGGGAAAAACTTTGGAGACAGTAAAAGGATCAATGATTGCCAAGGGTCAGGGAGGAGGGTACTGAATTTGTGGAGTAAATACGATTTTCAGGGCAGTGAAAATACATGATATGGTACTATAATGGTGGATACATTCCATTATACATTTATCCAACCTAGAGAATGTATAATACTAAGAGTGAACCCTAAGACAAACCGTGGACTTTGAGTGATAATGATGTGAAATGTAGGTTCATCAACTGTCTAGATGCACCACTCTGGTGGGGGATGTTGTTAGTGGGGGTGACTGTACATGTGAGGACCGGTAATATATGGAAAATCTCTGTACCTTCCACTCAATTTCTCTGTGAACCAAGAACTGCTATAGATATTAAATTACTATAAAAGTTATGTCTCTTCTGTTTGAACATGGATAGAGACCACAAAGGAACAAGGGAATGACAAGTGTGCATCACAGCTGACCAGATCCTCTTAAAGTGCTTTGGCTTCCTTTGCAACTGCATGCATATTCTTATTTATGCTTTATGCTTGATACCCTAATACAAAGTTTTTTGTTTATCAACCACTAAGAGAGAAAAAGATAGTATCAAGTCTAAATTTTGCTTATTCTTGATTATTTACATGCTTATTTTTCAGTATGGTCTGAATACTTAACCTTGTTTTCCTTTTGTTCCAGTGAAAGCCCTGAGGCACTGATGAAATATCTTGTGTTTAGAATTTAATTACAATGCTTTTTTTTCCAGTATGGTCTGTAGCTTTAGTTTCTAATACTTAACTTTGTTTTCCTTCTGTTCCAGTGAAAGCCCTGCGGCACCAATGAAATATCCTATTTTAGAATTTAATTATAATGCTTTGGATAAGAGGTTGAGATTTCTGAAAAACAAATATTTTTAAATGTTTTTAATCCAATTACTTTGGCTATTCCTGCACTAAGTGACCTGAATAATAAAGATCAGTAACGGGAATAAGATATAGGTAGTAAAGAATGGTTGAAATATTCCCATTAAACCTTTGATTTTTAACCAAAAGTATGCAGGAATATTTTTGTTAAGTAATAATGATGATTTCATTGCTCATTTTTTTGTCAAGAATCATTATTACATGCTATTGGGAAAACTAGACAGGTACATGCAAAAAAAATGAAACTTTACCACTTAGTTATACCATACACATGTGCATAAACACATGCACACATACACAAACATGCACACTCAAAATATATTAAAGATTTAAATGTAAGACCTGAAACCATAAAATTCCTAGGGAAAAAAAGTAGGCAGTAAGCTCTTTGACACTGATCTTATAACAGTTTTTTAATATATCTCCTTATGCAAGTCTAAGAGTAGCAAAAAATAAATAAATGGGACCATATTAAGCTAAAAGCATTTGCACAGTGAAGTAAACTATCAACAAAACCAGAAGGTAACCTACTGAATAAGAGAAGATATTTGTCAGTAATACAATGATAAGGAGTTAATATCCAAAATATATAAAAAGAATTCACAGAACTCAACAAAAAAACAAACAACCCCATTAAAACTTGGATAGAAAACACGTATAGATATTTCTTCAAAGAAGACATCCACATGGCCATCAGACACATGAAGAGATGCTCCATGTCACTAATCTTCAGGGAACTGCAAATCAAAATGACGGTGAGATAAAAACCTCACACCTGTTAGAATGGCTATTATCAAAAGGACAAGAAATAACAAGTATTTGGGAGGATGTGGAGAAGAGAAAACTGTTGGCGGGAGTGCAAACTGGGGTGCAGCCACTGTGGAGGACAGGATGAAAGTTCTTCAAAAACTTAAAAATAGAACTACAACATGATCCAGCAATTCCCCTTTGGGCTCTTGATCTGATGAAAATGAAAACACTAATTTGAAAAGATCTGTATATCCCTCTGTTCACGACAGCATTCTATACCATCGCCAAGATATGGAAGCAACCTAAATGTCTACCCTTGGAAAAATGGATAAGAAGATGTGGTCTATAGAAATATTACTCAGCCATTAAAAAAAAAGAATGAAAACTTGCCATTTTTGACAACATGGATGATCTAAAGGGCATATGCAAAGTGAAATAAGTCAGACAAAGACAAATACTGTATGCTTTCACTTGTATGTGGAGTCTAAAAAACACAAAAAAAGGACACACAGGACAAAACAGAAATGGACTCACAGATACATAGAACAAACAGGTAGTTGCCACCGGGGAGAATAAGTTGGGGGTCAGGTGAAATAGGTGAAGGGGATTAAGAGGTACAAACTCCTACTTATAAAATAAATAAGTCAGGGGGATTTATGGACAGCATAGGGAATGTAGGCAACAATAATAACTTTGTATTGTGACAGATGGTCACTAGATCTGTCAAGGTGATCATATCATAAAGTATAAAAAATTTTGAATCACTATACTGGACACCTGAAACTAATATTTCATGTCAATTATAATTCAATAAAAAGAATCATTATACATGAAAAACACGCTCATTATTGACTTTTAGAAAATGAAAAATGTTATATATAACTTTATTGTGATTTATTTTACTCCAAGCAGAATTGATTATGAATACAATCACTATGGGTTAGGAGAGAAAATATTGTAATACTCTATGTACACCTTAGTGAACATACAAGGTCAAGTCAATGAGCCTAGGAATGGTTCTATAGCAAATAAAATAGATTAAGGCTCTCACACAGTTAAATGAGATAGAAACATTTATAACTAATGTTTGTGCAGTGATAAAAAATGTAAGGAATGTCACTTAGGGTAAGGACTTTGTTTTTCAGATATTAAATTCCCTCAATTGAAAATTTAAATATTTTATGATACACATTTGAAAAAAGATTCCTTGGGTGCCTGGTTAAGTATCCTATTCTTGATTTTGGCTCAAGTCATGATCTCATGGTTCATGGGATCGAGCCCCCCACATGGGGTTCTGTGCTGACAAGCCAGAGCCTGGAGCCTGCTACAGATTCTGCGTCTCCTTCTCTCTCTGCCTCTCCCCCACTTGCACTCTGTCTCTCTGTCTCTCTCTCTCTCTCAAAATTAAGCATCGCAAAATAATAAATAAAACTAAACATTTGTACTCTATTACCTTGACAAGTGGTAAAAGTTACTGACCAAAAGGTTGGGCAGATGCCCTAATTTGAGTCTACAACTTGTTCCCCACTGGGGTACCTTTCTTACTGGGTGTGACCAGAGTGTGGTTTGGGACAAGGAGCCAAGAGTCTGTATGTGGGAAATACGTAGGGCCTCCATCAGCATGAGAGCCCAGGAAAAAGGCAGAGAGACATTCCCAGATTTGATTTGAGAGCAATACCGTCATGAAAACTTTCAGATTTCAGAGGTAGGAAAGCTGTACTCCTGAGCCACTGACTTTTATTTATTTGATTGGCTGGTTTCACTCTGTTTATGTGATTTTATTATCCTTCTTGACAGGATGTGTGTCTTTTATTATGGACACTACTAATCTAGAACCAATGTTGTTTACTTCTCATTTGTTTACTTTTATGTTTGATTTTAGAATTTGGAGTAGAACTTGGATCTCATGCTTATCAGACAGTAGAACTATATATATTTCACGTGTCTCCTCTGACCCATGGCTGTACAATTTCCGTAACTTTCTTGCTTCTGTGTTTTCCATTCTCTGAATCATTTCTTTTTCTTTCATTATGCTTTTCTAAACCTTGTCAATTTGTGTATGCACAAATTGTGCATGTTTAATAAAGGGTTATATGTATAAACATACAAAGGGGCTCATTAAAAGTAAGTAAAATTATTTTCTCAGTCTAGCCTCAATAAACCTGATGATCGTGACTTCATACATGCTATTGTTGAATTTCATTATCTCTCTACAATGCCTTTTCTCCCGTTTTCTTTTTATAGTCTTGATAAATCACCTATAATTTCAGATTTAAGTGGTACCTCCCTGAGAAACTTCTTGTGCCCGCCCTTAATAAACATTTCCTCTGTACTCCCTTGTGCTGGTATTTTTACAAATTACCTCTATTTTAGCAATTATTTTACTTCTGTATTTATTTATGTCAGTCTTTAAAAGGAGGCTGAGGGGGCACCTGGGTGGCTCAGTTGGTTTGATATCCAACTCTTGGTTTTAACTCAGGTCATGATCTTGCACTGCTTGGGATCTTCTCTCCCTCTCTCTCTCTGCCCCTCTCCTGTTTGTGCGCCCTCTCTCTCTCTCTCTCTCTCAAAATAAATAAATAAACTTAAAACAGTAATAATAATAACAAAATGAGGCTGTGAATCCCTGGAAACCAGGATAAGAGTTTAAATTTTCCATTCCCAGTGGCAACATAGTGAATGAGGGTTTTGTAAATGTCTGAATTAAAGAATGAAAAAACACCCAAGTGTAGACTGCACAATGCATAAATCCAGGATCTTGATGGAAGATCTTTGTAAAATAAAGGCTTCTTGAATACCTCAATTTTCAAGGCTCTATGATGATCACTAGTCACAAGAATGGGTACAAAAATCAGAAGTGATTTTCAGAAGGAGTGGGCAGTCATGGGGCCTAAGATTTGACTGCAACATTGATGAATGTTCCCTGGAAACATCATATAAAAGAAATTGTCTTAGTAGACATCTGCTCTTTTTCTTAATGCCCTCTGAAGTGCATCCCTTTCCTCCGAAGCCCCAGACCCTCTTCTCCTTATTTCAGAATGGTATTTATACCTCATTGTGCCTGTCTTTGCAATTCCCCTGTCTGTGTGGATTCCCCATACTCACACTCTTAACTTTGGTTTTCTCCTGTTATCTGTCTCATGTCAATTTGATTCTCAGTCCAGCTAGAAGGACCCTTGAAGGAATTCTTGCTCCCTGACACACTTCAGAGGAAGAATAAAACACCAAGAAAAATACAGGCTCACCAATGAACTATGTACAAATAATAAGCAATTTTGGCTGGCTTCCTGTTCAAAGCTGTTTGGAACAGTAGCCCACACAGAGAGGGGCCTCACCTCTGACAAATCCAAGGACGGAGTCATCCTTTTAGAATCTCTCTTCTTCATTATATATTTTCATACTGTCTTAACATGTTTTTCTTAGAAAACCCTCTTTGGAAATTGATAAGTCATGAATTGTTCATCCCATTTAATGAATAAGGAAATTTAATGATCCCCAAAGAGTTTAAATTATTTACTAAGTCTGAAAAGCCAATTTTTGGTAGGGCTAGGGGGTCTGTCTCTGCTTTTAGCCATGCGTGATTTTAGAAAAAAAAAAATCCCCTTATTTGCCCCTGTACATTTCTATTGAATTTTCCCTGGACCTTCCTGGTTGCCCATCAGATACCTCAGCTCTCACGGGATCTGCTTGGCTCTGCCTTCGGCAAGTACAAGGAAAGGAGTCTCTGCCTAGAACCGACTCCTGTACACCATTCCATTTATAGTTACAACATCCCCAAAGACACACAAATCTCTGTGAGCTATTTCACAGCAGTTAAAGACTTTGGAAAGCCAAATTGGTGACACACATTGACTTACAAGGGAAAAATGCTATGCGCTGAGTCATAACAGCTGGCCTGTGAATCAGGGGTCTTCACTATGAGAAATACAGTAATTTCTGCAGTTCAGAGACTGAGACCATTTCTCCTCAGAAGTTACTAGAACATAAGGGGGAGGCCATTATCTCTATCCATAGTGTCACCACCTTGTTTTCACTTTATATTTCTGAACTTGCTTGTTCCTTCACCCATTAGTGTGGTCCACCATGAATTTCAATACTGAACTGATGCAGATGGTTGATAAGTGTAAGAAAGTAACCTTAGACATGTTTTATTTTGTTTTGTTTTGTTTTGCTAAGAAGCAGATAGAAATTACCCTGATTTATGTGGCATCTGTGAGGCTCAGTTGGTTGAGCATTGGACATCAGCTCAGGTCATGATCTTATGGTTTGTGAGTTCACAGCAGGCCTGGGCTTCTGGAGCCCACTTTGGATCCTCTGTACCCGCCTCTCTCTGCCCCTCCCTTGCTCAGAAGTACAGATTAAAACAAAGTTGTAAAAATCATTTTCTGGCTAGAAAATAAGCAAGGATAGAAAGCAAGCAATATGAATGAGTATGTGGAGCCCCAGAAATTATCCCCAGTGCCTTCAAACAGGTCAACAGATATATTAAGATAATATTAGGCTACTCAACCTTAAAAAAATGAAATTCTGATACATTCTACAACATGGTGGCCACTTGAAAACAGTATGCTAAGTGAAATAAGCCAAAATATTGTAGGCAATCACTTATACCAAATATCTATAAGCAAATATATATGGACAGAGGTAGAATAGAGGTTATCAGGGACTGGGGGGGAAAGTAATGGGAAGATATTAAGTGGGTAGGATGATAAATTAGCTCTGAAAATGGATAGTAAAGATAGTTACACAACATTATGAATGTATTTAATGCACTGAAATTTACACTTGAAAATGGTTAAGATGATAACTTTTTTGTTATGTACATTTAAAAAAAATACCACTAGAATAACTAGATTTAAAAAATAGGCAAAGGCAGGGAACCTAGATGGCTCAGTTAGTTAAGTATCTGACTTTGGCTCAAGTCATGATCTTATGGTTTTTGAGTTCAAGTCCTGAATCAGGCTCTGTGCTGACAGCATTTCAGATCCTTGGTCTTCCTCTCTTTCTGTCCCTCCCCCTTCTGTCTCAAAAATAAATAAACTTACAAAAATATAGGCAAAGGACGCAAATAGACATATATTCCAAAGACAATATACAAATGACTAACAGGTATATGAAAAAGTGCTCAACTTCACTAATCAGGGAGACACAAATCAAAGCCACAATGAAATATCACTTCACATCTATTGGAATGGTTATTATCAAAAGAGATCAGAGATAACAAGAGTTTGGAGAGGGTGTTGAGAGAGGAAACCCTTGTATACTGTTGGGTAGGATGTATAAATAGGTGCAGCCACTGTGGAAAACAGTATGGAAGATCAAACACTTAAAAATAGGACTTCCATATGACCCAGCAATTCCATTTCTGGATATTTATCCAAAATAATTGAAATTGGAATCTGGAAGAATTATCTGTAATACTATGTACATTGCAGCACTATTCATAATACCAAAAACGTAGAAACAGTGTAAATGTCTATCAATGGATGAATGGATTTATATATATAATGAAGTACTATTCAACCTTAAAGAAGAAAGAAAATCCTGACATGGGCAACAACATGAGTGAACCTGGAAGACATTATGGTAAATGAAATAAGCCAGTCACTGAAGGACAAATACTGGCTGAATCCATTTATATGAAGTATCCAATACACACAAACTCATAGAAGCAAAGCATTGAATTGTGGTTTAATAGAGTCTGGGAGTAAGTAGTAGGGAGTTTGTAATCAATGCATATAAAGCTTCAATTGTGTTGTAGCTCTAGAGATCTGCTATACAACACTGTGCTTACAGATGACAATGTTGTGTTTACTGTACACTTGAAAATCTATTAGATTTCATGTCAAGTATTCTCAGCACAATAATTTTTTAATGCATTTAAAACAGAGTTTGGAATTCAAAACTAGGCATGAGAAAGAAAATAGTTAAATATGAACAAGGAGATGACTTCATATAAATTACACACCATAATTTTCTTCTGCCTAAGGATTTAGCTTCTGTAACACTTTTCTTTCCTTAGCATGCTAATAATAGTAATATTGTATTAGTGATGAGCAGACAGCAGACTGCCGGGGCTGGTTGTGAAGCAGTGTCTAAAGTTGTCATTGTCAAGGGCAGGTCTTTTTCTGGAAGTAACAGAAAAGACGAGGCAAATTCAGGAGCAGATATGCCAAGATGTTTGCAGATTTTGTTGATGGAGGTGTTCCCCTAATCAATCAGGAAAGCCTGATGAGGTAGATCTCAGTATTAACGACAAGGTGGGCCACTCCTGGTCTGGCCCTGGTAGATAGTTTTAGCTAAAAAGAAAAGAGAATCTGGGCAGAGGAGAATATGCAAGATTTACTCATGGCCCAACCTATTTGCAAATGACACTCAGAATGTTAGTGTACTGAAGTTATTTGGCTGAAGAGATAGATTCTTTTATCAAAGATACAAAATATAAGAATATTACAAGCCAGGACAGAACTTTCAAGACACAAAGACAAGCCACCTGGAAAATGGCAGTGCAACACCTGTGAAAGTAATTGTGTATGGGGTGCTTGGGTGGCTCAGTTGGTTGGGTTCCACTTCAGTTCGGGTCATGATCTCACCATTCTTGGGTTTGAGCCCCGCATCCAGCTCTGTACTGACAGCTCAGAGCCTGAAGCTGGCTTCAGATTCTGTGTGTGTCTCTCTCTCTGCCTTTTCCCTGCTTGTGCTCTGTCTCTCTCAAAAAAATGAATAAACATTAAAAAATTTTAAAACAGAAAAGAATTGTGTATGTTTGGCAGCATAGGACTTTAGTGGCTGAGGATGGATGGACTTTTGAAAATCACTTTGAGAAGCACTAATAAGGTTTAAACAGAAGTCACTTTGTTAATTGAATTTTATAAGTTAACTTCTAGGAAGAAAAGGCAAAAATAGTTCATTAGTCAGCTTTTATACAACTAAAATAAGATAAGAGAAAAGAAAATGTTATTACGTAAACATGAGAAACAATGATAAAATGCTGTAAAATTTGTAAAAAGGAGCACTGACAGTATAAAACATAAAATCAGAAATTTGAAAGATAAACTTAAGGAACTGTTAAAAAATGTCAAGGAAACAGGGAAACAAAATCTGAGAGAGAACATGATATATGAGAAGACTGGATAGCAGAAATCTCAAACAGATCATTCATATTCTTTTCAAAAAGGAGAAGAATAAATGAAAGAGAATAGAGGGAGAGAGAAAAAGAAAACCTGAGACGATGGAATTCCTGTTAAGGATAGTGGTTAATTCGATCTAAACCCTTCTGGATTTTTCAAAACATTTGATCCTACTCCTTCACACTAGCTATCTATTGCTGCAGAACAAATTTCCCCAAACCTAGGCACCTGAGTGGCTCAGTCAATTGAATGTCTGACACTTGATTTCAGCTCAGGTCATAGTCTCACAGTTCGTGAAATCAAGCCCTGTGTCAGGCTCTGTGCTCCCTCTCTCTGCCTCCCTGCCTCTCGCTCTCTCACAATAAATAAGTAAACATAAAAAATTCCCCAAACCATAGCCGCTTAAAAGAATATATATTTATTTTGGGCGCAACTGGGTAGCTCAGTCAGTTAAGAGCCCAACTTTGGCTCAAGTCATGATCTCACGGTTTGGGGATTCAAGCCCAGCATCTTGCTCTATGCTGACAGCTCAGAGGCTGGAGCCTGTTTCAGATTCTGTCTCCCCCTTTCTATCCCTCTCCCACTCATGCTCTGTTTCTCTGTCTCAAAAATAAATAAACATAAGCAAATTTTTAAAAAGGACATATATTTATTTTCTCATATTTTCTGCTTTTGTAGAATCTGCGCACATCTGAGCTGTGTCTTCTGCTTCTGTTTTTCTCATCAGGTAGCAGTTGAGGCCCAACTGGGTTAGGAGCCATTTCCAAGCTCAGTCAGTGGTTATTGTCAGAATTAGCCCCTCAAGTGTCATTGGATTGACAGGCGCAGTTCCCCACTGGCTGTCACTCAGAGGCCACCCTCAAGTCCTTACTCTATACAAGTGCCGTCATCACTCACTTAAATAATAATATGCCTCCACCCTCCCCATAACTTCTGATAGCAGCTAAAACGTGCTCTCTTTTTCACCCATACTTCACACATAACTTTGTCATTTCATGCAAAGTTAGAAACATTTTCAAAACTCAGAAAAAGCAATAACTTGGTGAGGTGCTAAGGAGTTTTTAGAGAGACCATATGGTATGCCAGTCATAGAGTACCTGAAAAAGACCATAATTTAATCTATCATTTTAAAGCAGAGAAAGTAAAAATAACAAATTATAAAAACAGGTTGGTAGCATACTCGAGGTGGTTAAATGTCGTATCGAGGACTTCTCTTAAGGTTGCTAAATGGCAAGTCTAATTTGGAAAACAGGCCTGTGAAATCAAAGTCTTTGGTTTAAACTGTCGAAATTGCTCTACAGTGCAGCTCAGTAGGAAACTTTGCAGGGCTTAGGTTCAAAGTCTTAGGATAAGAGAATCATTTAACTGTCATTGCCCTCCGGTTACCTGTCTTCGTAAAGAGCTGTGAGGCCTCCACATCACACACATACTGCCACCATTTCAGAATTTACAGAAAAGTTCAGATGCTTCTTCTTGAGAATATAGGTTTTATTTTGAGCTTGGGTCATGTGGTAGCTAGTTGGAGATTCATAAGTTAAAGATTTTTATTTTATCAATATTAAAAAAGAATGAGATAGGGGCAGGAATTAAAACAAAAATCAAAACAAACAAACAAACAAATAAAGCAAACAATATAGGAAAGATCTATAGGCTTGTCATAAGTAAGATTATGGCCTTATGGGAAACAGGGATTTCTTTCTGGGTTAGGGCAAGGTTTTCTGAAACTTCACCCTACAGATAAAGCTAGATTTTTAATGTATTCTTTAGTATACTCCCACATGGAAAGACAGGCTACTATAATAGGAGTGATTTGACAGATGGATTCTGGGTTTGCTGGGGATTGAGCTTCACTTTTGAGGCCAGAATGAGCTTATATAGAAACTCACACTGCAAGAGGAAATGAACTTCTTGTGGGTAAAGTCCCCCATGGAAAGGAAGATGTATGGGACCAGGTCCATGGTGAAGGTTGGTAAAATAAACCAAGTGTACCAAACAAACAAACAAACAAGCAAGCAAACATAGTGGTGAAGATTAAGTGGCCCTAATTGCTCACATAGAAAGCATGTGCCCCAATTATGGTAGCAGCTACTTTATTAGGTAGGATGACTTCTGTAGCAAATAAGAAAATCCGGGGCGGTGGTCGGCAGGTGGGGTGCACACCTGGTGGCTCAGTGGGTTAGGGCATCTGATCTTTTATTTCAGCTTAGGTCATGATTTCATGGTTCATGGGATCGAGCCCCACATCAGGGTCCGTGCTGGGCATGGAGCCTGCTTAAGATTCTCTCTTCTCCTCTCTCTCTGCCCCTCCCCTGTTCACATGCATGTGCTGGGTCTCTCAAAAAGAAAAGAAAAGAAAAGAAATAAAAACGAAAAAGAAAAAGAAAACCCAACTTGAAATGTAAGTAAGAAAATTTTATTGATCACATAACAGGAAATCCCAAAAAAGTATAGGACAACTCAGCAGTTACTAATCTACCAGCTCAATGACATCATTAAGAGACTAGGTTTTATTCTTTTTATTTTTCTGCTCTATCTTATTGAGTGTATCAGCCTCACCCCTGTAATCACAACATGGTTGCAACAATACCAGATAAGCTTTCCAGATGCCAACATCCAGAAGGAGGGACAAGGACATCTTTTGTAGAAATTTCCTAGCATATGTTTTCTCTGGTCTCATTGGCAAAAAAAAAAAAAAAAAAAAAAAAAAAGAGTGAGGTCATACACTTACCAAATCAAGCACTAGTAAAAGAAATAAGATTATTATGATTGTTTTAGAGTAATAGAGATTTATTCTGGAAATGGAGTCAGGATTGCCTTTTCTAAAATATGGGCAGCTAAATAAAATTGGTGTTCTGAAAGCAAGGAAGAACATTATTTGGTAGGCAACCAATAATGTTTATTCCAACACCAGTCAACTAAGCTAATGGTTGCTATGGACAATGTGATTCCAGTACTGCCAAATCATTTGATTACTTTTAAAAAGCTTGAACTCTATGTTTATGCAAGATCTTCCAATTTTTAAATATTGGCAATGACTTCGAAACATTTTAAGATACTTTATGACCAAAATCATCCCAGCCAAATACAATAAATCTGTAGTCCAGATATGTCCTGTAAACTACCAGTTCATAACCTCTGGTTTATGTTATACATTTATGTAACTAAAACCTTCTCTATGTAGGAAGTAAAGTTTACTTTAACCTTGCCATTAACTGAATTATACAAATCTTTGTGAAAAAATTAATTAATAAAGTTTTATTCACCTGTAGTAAACCTCAAATGGCATAGTTAATAAAGATTGCTAAAGATGATGTAGGAAAATGATGTTATGTAAGCCAGAGAATGTTTATATGATTTTGTTGTTAGGGTTCTAATGTGACAGGTTAATTGTTAAAACAATCAAGATGTTGCTAGTTATCTATAATGATGAATATACAATTTTCTTCCATCCCTCTCAGTTTCCTGTAATTACTTGGGGTTTTTGTTTTTTTGTTTGCTTGCTTTAATTAGAGGGTAAATTCCTTCTTACTAAATGAGAAATCCATGATACTCAAAATATTTGAGAAACTATTAATCAACACAACAGTAAGAAAAGGGGGAGTATCTAGGAAAGTCACCTACTTAGACATTTTAGATTCGTAGCTCTTTGTTTAGAGTCATCTTCTTTCCCATGAGTATGGAGGCTAGAAATCTTAAATTTATACAAAGATTCTCAAGAGTATGTCTCTCTTGAAAATTTTTGTTTAATCTCAAAGTATAACATGAATCAAGAAATGTTAACATCCTTGGGTATCAAGAGCAAATAATAAGGAGAGGTTAAGTACATTTCTCTTCCATCCAGATTGTCCGGTCTTCCAAGCTAATCATTACTCGCCAACCCTACTTAGTTGCTGCTTCAGACTTTTGGATTGAAACCCTGAAAAAGACAAGTTCTTAAATGATCAACTTATTCCAAAAATTTAGATATTATGTAACCTTTGAACTTTTAAGAAATTAAAATAAATTCTGCGTAGTCACACTTCCAGTTTTATAGATTATTTGATAATCACAGTGAAGGGGTAGAAACATGGGAAGATAGGGAAAGAAAGTGAGAAAAACCTCACACTGGGATTCAAATATCCATCTGACTCATTGGTGTATTGTGGAGGAGTAAGGGATCAGCAGAAAACTTATGAGACATTGGGTAATTATTCTATGAGAAATGTCCTCTATCTCACTTCCCTGGGATATATTTCTGAGAAAATGATGAATATTGGGATCATCATCGCTTTCCAGCTAAAATCCTTCCATCTCCCTCTTGGGTTTGACCAAACTTAGAAGGAAGACATCTTAGCTCCTAACCTACAGTCATACACACACTGTTCTTAGTGAACATCTTCCAGGAAGACCTCTCTCCTTCATAGCAGGAGTGTGGCAAGATCACAATAGTTTGGCTATTGATCTCTTACCTTAGGTGTTGACACTGATTTATCCTTAAAAACAGGAGAGGGAAGCACTTTTGTGGCATGCTATATTAGGGACAAAAATAATAGTAGGCCATTAGAGATGCTATGCATTTCCAATCCTCAGTATATTTATTTCCAAATTTAAATCATGCCTTCCCTCCCCATTACTCACTTAAATTCTACCCAACTCACAGGGTCTAGTTCAAATATTAACCACCTAGTCAATGGATCTTTCTCTTACTTTAAATTAATCCAACCCCATTCATTTTTCACCACATTCTTATTAGTATGACTTGCTTTGGTGCAAAAATATGTGAGGAACTAAGTGCTCTATATGGACATGACTAGTTTTCACACTAAGCATGTAAACATTTTTGAAAAAAATATTAGTTCTTTCTCATTTACCCACAACAGAGTATCATGTATGAAGAAACAGTGTGCTCAGTAATTACTCAAGTGAATGAATTCTACTTTTTTACTTTATAGTACCTGACTTTTATTGCAGGCTTGCCTACGTATGGTCTGTTTCTTAATATCCTACCTTCTAAAGACAACTGTGGCTAATATAGGCCTTATTCTATCTATATTATATAAAAAGTAAAATACAATTTATAATAAAATTTTATGTTCTCCAAGATAACCATCTAGAAACTGTCCTTTGTTTACCTCCTATAGCAGAACTATTCATCATTTCTTGATGATTATTTAACAGTAGAATTATTTTTAACAATAAAAAAGTAATACCCATACTAATTTATAGATAGTAGGCAGGTCTTGCTTCCTCAGATACACCTAGGTGCTACAATACCTCAGGCTGACCTAAAGAGCACGTATCCTGAGAAGAATCTATAGATTTGGAGACACCGTTCATGTTGAGCACAGAAGACATTTAAAGGATCATTAGTGACTGTCTGATACTTACAAGGAAAGAGGAAGATGTCACAGTCGTAGGTATTGGTGGTGGTGGAAAATCTGGCTTTGTAATTAGCTAGTGAAAAGATTAAAAAAAATTAATTCAAAGATGGGGCCTTGAAAATAGATGTGCTTGATGAAAGGCTTATATCATTTTTAGAAATGAGGAACTCATGATCCTGCCCATGAAAATAGTCTAAACTTGTAAGTTCAAGTGCTTTAGTTAAGGTACACACATGCGATTCAGAAATAAGCTCAGTGCCAGTAGGCAGATGATGATGGCACTCTAGGAAGCAGATTTCTACTCATCTTGTAATAAGTTGCCAACTTTCCAGACCACCGTAATTCAGATTTAGAGGTTAAATGTAGAAATATGATGGAGAAGCCCACATTCTCATTCTTTTGCAGTTTCAAAAAGTTTTGCAGGAAAATCTATATTTTTATTAATATTCACACAGATTTTAATGTTTGTCTAACGAAATAACTGGGTATTGTGGGTTATGTCTCTTGCTAGTATTTTCTTGAGATTAGATTGGAAGTGATATTTAAGAGGTTGCTAACTCACAAAAGAAGCTGGAGGTTCATTGCCCTCTGGTGGCAGATCAGGTGTATGGAGCTTCATCTGAGTCATCTAAAAAATAATAATAATGACAATATCTTAAAAAATAATATCTTGAAATGATCAATTTCCTAAGTTCAACTTCCAAATAAGCAGTGGGAGACCAGAGCTGAGATGATGCAACAGACCAGACAGGAACTCACAGGGGCCCAGCTGCTGCGTTCTGCTGTAACCAGAGCCATTAGAGACGGGTTAAGTTCCCATCAAACATCATTGCCAATGGCACTGCCATTTACCAACTCTGCTCGAATTTCTAAACTTGCAGGATGACACAGGCAGGGCTTTAAGGGCTATACATACATATTACATATGCTGTCATACAAATATACATATCATTGTCTTTATTGGGACGTTTGCAAAAGGAAAAGGAATCAACCTACAGTTGGTGGGAGAGAGAGAGAGAGGGAAGGAGAGAGATCTGGAGTCCTCCTTCCTCATTCTTTTTATTTCTTTGCATTTGTGAACTTCAGCCAGCAGCCTCTGCATTTTAGGAAAACTCTTCTGAACTTAAAATAAAGGCAAAGGAGAATTTTCTGAATGTATAGTTACAGAGCCTCAAATTCTTACTCCACACTAACTAGTGGATGGGATTTGTGAAACGCCACTGAGCAGGAATGATAGGTGGTCAGGATGAGACAGTGAGAGAATCCTGAACTAGCGCCCAAGGCGAGCACACTTACAGACTACAACTCACCTCTTGGGGTTGTACCGCCTTCACCATCTGTGGGTTCCTCTTCTGTTTGTGTGGCCTGGTGCCAGTGGTAGATGGTGGCCTGTATGTGAAAGCATAACATATAAATTAACTTAGGAGCCACTTCACCATGATGAGGACATTCAAGAGAAGTTTGCCAATTTCCTTTGCCTGTTGTATCATCTTTGGTCATTGACCAGCCTTCCTTCTGCTCTCTAGGACATTCCTAAGGTTTCCCTGTCCTGGAATTCATAATCACCACCCCTAATTGTCTTTGTGATTCTCTTCAGAGCCCTGATTCCTAATAATGGTGGTGTTGAATCAACATTTATATAAATTATGTCATTTAATTAGTGATTTATTTTCTTCCTTCAATATTTAGGAAAACCCATTATATGTGAAGAAGTCAGTTATTTTTTAATGCTAAAAAGATACTATAGTGTCAAGACCACATTTGAAAGACTAACCAATCCAGGTACAAATCAAGACTCCACCAATTTACTTTGTAAGACTTTGAACATATTTGTTAACCTCTCTGAACCTTTGTTTCCACTTTAGAAAAAGTGTATAGTGCCTGACTTTGCAAGGCTGTTGTAATGATTAATATATGATAACTTTACATCCATAAAATGCAATTAACTGTTACTACTTCACAACATCCTTGTGAAGATTAGAGATAATGAATGCAAAAAGACTTAGGACAGCCCATGTCATAAGACAGTCGCTATAAATGTAACATTTTATTCTTATAAAATCATATTATATAAGAGTTATTATAACTCTCATTATTAATTATAAACACAGTGATAAACATAAAAAGACATGTCTTGCTGTGAAGGATTTTGCAGTAAAATTGACATGTGGTCCAAGAAAAAATATATCTATTCATTTCAGAGCATTTGAAGTAAACCACAATTAACTTTGAGGATTTGGGTCATATCTTTAAATTTAAAATAAATTAGCAACCAAAAACTCCCCAAAGCAAGATAGAAGTCTACCTCTGGACTTTCTTCTGCTTTCGTCTGGTGCTTTGGTGCCAGATCACTACAGCAACCACCACAAATATGACAGCCACGGGGAACAGCACCCCGACCACAATGGAGAAGTCTGCGACAAAGAGTGGAGGGGCTGGTGAGGGCATGAGAAATTCACAAATATGCATCACTCTAGTCCTCATTTCTCTTCTATCGCAAATTCCATTTCCCCTTCCTCCCCCTCCCCCAAAACACACGTTCCCTGGAAAATCTCTCATAGTCAATAAAATACAAGTGCATTTTGATCATGAGTGTTGTAATGTTATGCAGATGGAGGAAGTAAAGGGGAAATCCATATTAAACATTGCATATGAGGTAGGGCAAGCATCATGCTACTAATTCTGAGAAGGGATGAAATCTGTAATCACTGGAGAGCATAGGGAAGGGAAACGAAAGGGAATATGAAGTGAGGAGATGGAAGAAAAGGAGTGACACATTTTTCAAATTCAACCTTGGAACCAAACAGAAAAAGAAATGGAAACCTTGAGATCATATTCCTGTCGGTAGCAAACAAAGAGTGAAGACATGAAGACAAGAATTGATAGCGACACAAATGAGTGTCTGGTCTGGCTCCAGAGCAGAACAAGTACGGGCAGAAAGGAGTTTATGTGACCCTGTGAACCTTGGAATGGTTTGAACAAATTTCCTGGATCTATATGGTGTTCTCTCTTTTTAACCACTGATCTAAGTAATGAAGGTAACTTCAATCTTTTACTACCACAAGCATTAATTTCTCTTACAATAATCTGAAACTTCAGAGACCAGTAGGTACAAGTTTGAGGAGCAATGCAAACAGCTACTTATTAGAGATCAGCAAAGCAATAATAAGATTAATTTTTGCATAAATGCAAGAAAAATTCCCAAGTGTGAACACACATACATGCAAAGGCAAATATATCAGAAGCAGAATTTTAAGTAAGATAACAACATACATCTAATATTTTCCACCTTGCATAACAATTCTTATCCAAAAGGCCAAAGGAAATAAATTCCGAAGGATTTCTGTTGGACATAATAGGTATATTCAGAATGAAAAAAAAATGTACTGGCACTAACCTTAAAATTGCAACTATTTTCAGAAGACTGACATGGTATAAGAGGAAATAAAAAGGACACTGACTACTTCACAAACACCCCTAATTTTAAAGGAAATGGTCTGCAGAGAAAGCTGGGGTATAACACAGATGAGAAGTATCATTATAGGAAGTTGGTATGCATTTGAAGATGGAAATAATTAAAGAGAAAATATACTCTTCTGTTTCTGGTAATTGTGGTCTGAGAAATTCAGACTAACTCTCCCAGTAAGAGCAACTAAGTCTTTTTTGAAAAAAATAGTTGCCAAAGTTATGGCAATATTTTAAAAAAAAATAGGGAAAGGGGCACCTGAGTGGCTCAGTGGGTTGACCTGACTTCGGCTCAGGTCATAATCTCGTGGTTTGTGAATTCAAACCCCATGTTCGGCTCTGTGCTGACAGCTCAGAGCCTGGAGCCTGTTTCAGATTCTGTGTCTCCCTCTCTCTTTGCTCCTCCCCTTCTCATATTCTGTCTGTCTGTCTCTCTCTCTCAAAAATAAATAAACATTAAAAAATTTTTAATTAAAAAAATAGGGGAGAATGACCTTGGAAAGATTAGTGCAGGATCCCAGAAAGACAGAAAGGAAAATGATCCTGGACTTGGAAGTTCAGAAATGCAGGAGGAAGGAATGAAAAGTAAACTAACCAAGCATGAATCCTAATGTAAATTATGGCCTTTGGATGACAGTTGTGTATCACCAGTTGTGACGATGTTCCTCCGTGGTGGGGGACGTTGATGGTGAGGGAGGCTTTGTGTCAGGGAAGGGTGGAGAGGCAGAAAGTACATGGGGAGTTCTGTACTTGCTGCTCAGTTTTGCTGTGAACTCAAAACTGTTCTAAAATATATAATCTCTCAATTTATAAAAAGAAAAATGGAATGATTAAAAGCCTCAGTAAGTCTATAAGAAAATAAGGAGAGAAAAAGGAACATAAAGCAGGCAGAACAAATAAAAATCATATAATATGATTGTAGATTATACCCAAGTATATCAGTAATTACCTTTAATTTAAATGGACTACGTACTCTGGTTTAAAATATATGTGGTAAGACTAAAATTTTAAGAATATGTATATTTCCACACCTTTCAAAAATAAGAGACAGATACAAAACATGAGGCTTCAGAAAGAATGAAAGTAAAGTATGGAAAAATGTTGTACTAATATAAAAGAGACCAACAGAAATTTGGTACAGCTGTATTAGTTTTTAGGTACTATAGACTTTAAAAAACAAGAAAAGGCAGCTGGGTGGCTCAGTCGGTTAAGTGTCCGACTTCAGTTCAGCTCATGATCTCACAGTTGGTGAGTTCAAGCCCTCATCAGGCTCTGTGTTGACAGCTCAGAGCCTGGAACCTGCTTGGACTCTGTGTCTCCTCTCTCTGCCCCTCCCATGCTCATGTACTGGCTTTCTCTCTCTCAAAAATAAACAAACATTATAAAAACTTTTAAGGCAAGAAGACTAGAGACACACAGAAGCATTGAATAATCATTAAAGTGTTAATTCACTGAGAAGACATAACAGTTCTAATATTTTATGTAATAATAGCATGGTCGCAACATACATAAGGACTGATAGAACAAGAAGTCTTAACCAAATTCACAGTTATAGGGAGGGATTTTACTATTTCTGGCTCAGGAATTGATAGTACAAAACAAACAAGATAACAGTAGGGATTGATGTATGCACACACAGTGAACAAAGGTGGCCCAACAAACACAGAAAACGCTGCACAGAACAACTGTGGAATATGTTTTTTGTGTGCACATACAGAATACTCACAAGCATGGGCACATGCTGAGGCATGAAGCAAGCAAGTTTCAACAAATGCCAACAGATTCTTAACACAGTAGTTTCTCTGATCCGTATGGAATTATCTTAAGTATTAATTTAACAATAAGCGGGCAACAACTAAGAGAGGTCTTAGAGGAAAATGTATGGATTTATAACCTTAAAAAATGTATTTAAAAAGAGGACTGAAAATTAATGAACCAAATATCCTTTTCAAGAATTTTCTTAAGATAAAATAAATTTAAGGAAAAGAACTTGAATAGGATAAATTACTGTAGAAATTGAAATAACAAATGAAATGTAAAAAAAGAAAAATTATAAAAAATAATAATTGGAAAATCGTGATAGTTAAAAAGAGAAAAAAAACAATTCTACAGATTCCATTGATTGAAAGAAAAGTGAGGAGTGCCTGGGTGGCTCAGTCGGTTAAGTATCCAACTCAGTTTTGGCTCAGGTCATGATCTCATGGTTCTGAGTCCAAGCCCTATGTTGGGCTCCTTGCTGACAGTGTGGAGTCTGCTTAGGATTCTCTCTCTCCCTCTCTCTCTGTCTCTCCCCTGCTCACACTCATTCATTTCCCCCCTCTCTCTCAAAATAAATAAATAAACTTTAAAAAAGTGAATGTTATGAGCAATTTTCATCCCCCCTAAATTAAATTTAGATGAAGCAGAAAAATGTATAGAAAACCATAATATAACAAAATTTATATATGAAGAAATAAAGACATGAAAGGTCTTATAACAACTCAAGAAATTGGGTATTCTTATATAACTCTTCCAGAGAATATAAAAAATGAATACTCTCTAATTCATTTTCTGTGATTAGCATAACAGAAACCATATGTTTGCACTCATAGATCTAACAAGAAAACAGGAGAAACCTAATGGAGGACCAGGGAGAGGGGAAGAGGGGAAGAGAGTTGGGGAGAGAGAGGGATGCAAAACTTGAGAGACTATTGAATACTGAAAATGAACTGAGGGTTGAAGGGGAAGGGGGAAGGGGGAGAAGAGGTGGTGGTGATGGTGGAGGGCACTTGTGGGGAAGAGCACTGGGTGTTGTATGAAAACCAATTTGACAATAAACTATTTAAAAATAAAATAAAATAAAATGAAAAAAAAGGACTTAATTATCTTGGGGGAAAAAAACCCACATAACATAATAATACCTATACCGCTGTACAGTATAAAGAAATTAGAGGACAGTATCATTCATGGACATAAAATAGCAAACATCATCCATCAATATGTGTAAGAGATACTGTTTCTACATTGGGTTTATACAAAGATTGTAAAGTTAAAGAAATGTTAAGATGTCAATCAATTTATTTTGAAATATTAGCAGAGTAAAGGGATAAAAAAAATCTCACTCAATAAACAAATAAAATGTCTTTAATTCTCAGCAAACTAGGAATAGAAGTGAACTTTCTAATCTGATGAAGAAGATCTAAATATGTACAGACTGCCTTCAGATACTAGAGCAAAATACTGCAAGTCTTTCCTTTGAGATTGGAAGAAAAACAAAGAAATTGCTATTACTATTTATATATTCTGCATTGCATAAGGAGGCTCTATTCAGCGAAAGAAAACAAACACAAGGAAATAAAATTATGAAGATTAGATAGAAACAAAACTGTCATTTTCTGAAATAATATGATTGAATATGTAGGAAATCTAAAAGGATTTATAGATAAGTACTAGAATTATTAAGAGAGGTAGTATAGTGCTTGACATAAAAATGAATTACAAAAATTAGTTGAATTTCTATATTCAGTAATAGTTGGAAAATATTTTTTCAAGAGATGCCATTTAAAATATACAATAAAATTTAAATTCTTAGAAACAAATCTAACAAAATATATGTGAAATTGTTATGGTGAAACTATCAAGTATTAATTGCCAAAATTAAGAAAGACTAAATAAATGAATAAACATTTCATCAATAGATTAGGAATTCAATAGTTTATATATGCCCATTGTCCCCATAGAGACCAAAGATGTGGTCTACACCAAATGAAAATCCCAACAAGAATTGTGCGTGTGACTTGAGAACCTGATTATAAAATATATGTAAAAGTACAAAAAACTACCAACCAAGTCATTCATAAAGAACAAAGTTAAAGGACCACCTAGATCAAAATTATTTTAAAGACATGGTAGTGAAGGAGTGTCATACTAGTACAGGGATAAATCGGACCACCAGAAGAGAACAGATAACCCAGAAAGACACATATATGCATGCTTGTTTTATTAGATAACAACACTGTAGAGTCTTCGGGAAGGATGATCTTGCATATGAATGATGATGTGACAACTGGCTGTTCATCTGGGATAAAAATGAAATTAAACATTTTTATTAAGCTTTTATATTTTGTGTATGATGTTTCATTAATTAAACATTTTTATTATGCTTTTGTATTTTGTGTATGATGTTTTAAACATCATACACATAGGAATTTCATATAGATTAGAGACTTAAACTTGAAAAGAGAATACAATAATGCTTTTTAGAAGACAATATACAGATATATATTCATAATTTCAGAGTTGGGAAAATTTCCTTAAAAAAAGACACACAAAGAAAAAACTAATAATCAAGAAAATGATGAAAAAATTGACTATATTGTAATTAAAAACTTCTGTTAATCACATAACATCACAGAGAGCATTAGAAAACTCAGAAGGAAGGAAGTTATTTTTAACATATATAACTGAAAATAGTTTATATCAAAAATATAATGTTAAAACATATATAAGTTAATAAAAAGGTAGGGAGAAACAACTCATTAGAAATACAAACAAAAAGGCTTGAAGAAATACTTCAAAGAAGATAAAATCCAAATGGTCAAAAGATAAGGAAATGTTCTTTTATTATTCATAGTAGTAGTTACAGAAAGCAAAATTAAAAATCCAACATGCTGTCACTAACCCAACAGAAAGGCTAAAATTTGCTGTCTGCCAATGGCAAATGGCTTAAAGGTTGTAGAACAATAGGAACTTATACTCACTGCTGCTGGGAGTGTTAATTTGTATAACCACTCTGGAAACAGCTTGGTATGTTACAGTCAAGTTAAACAGATTTGAATGTGGGGTGCCTGGGTGGCTCAGCCAGTTAAGCCTCTGACCTTGGATTTCAGCTCAGGTCATCATCTCAAGGTTCATAAGTTTGAGCTCCACCTGGGGCTCAGTGCGGACAGTGCAGAGCCTGCTTGTGATTCTATGTGTGTCTCTCTCCGCCCATCCCCCACTCATTCTCCCTCAAAAATAAATAAGCATTTTAAAAAATGGATTTGAATGATAACATTTATGGAAATTTTTTCTCAACATAGCCTTGAAGTATCCATAAAAGCAGTAAAAAAGAAATTGTCATATATATATAACTTATATATATAATGTTATATCAATTATACATATCTTATACCAATATATGACAAAATTGTGATATTATGCACAATAGCAAAAATAAACTAATGCTAGTTACATATAAGAATATGGATGATTTTGAAAACATAATAGAGGAAAGGGTAATCCTTAGAGGAAGAGAGGACATTAGGACAGGTATGGAGCCAAAAGAAGAGATGTCTGGGTTGTTGGCAATTCTCAGTTCCTTGGTCCAGATCATATGGTATGAATGCTCATTTTATAATTTATATTATATATATATGGATATTTGTTAGAGTATAAATGTATATAAATAATATATGGAATATATCTATGTGTTTTTTGTATAAATTTTACTAAAAAAATGGCTTTAGTTAAGTAAGCTTGAAAGCCCTTAGTTATGTATGGCCATACTATAGAGCAGGGATCTTAACCTTTTATGTACCACAGATCATTTTAGAAATCTGATAAAGCCTATAAGCTCTTTCTTTGAATGTTTTTAAATTCACTAGTAAAATGCACAGGACTAAAAAGGAAGCCAATGATCCTGGAATATAGTTATCAAAATACTATAAAACAATTTGTGATATTGTTAAATATTTGCTTCTTTTTAAAGCCCTAGATTATAAGATCTAATGGTAGATTAATAATCACCATAATTTCAAACTGGAGATACATATGTGTGATATTTAAAGATTTATGTAGCCATCAGCCCTCAGCAGATACAAAAAATCCAGGTCATACCATGCATATTTTCAGATCACAATGCTATGAAACTTGAAATCAACCATAAGAAAAATTTTGAAAAGCCCTCAAATACTTGGAGGTTAAAGAATATCCTACTGAAGAATGAATGGGTTGACCAGGAAATTAAAGAAAAAGTAAAAAATACATAGAAGCAAATGAAAATGAAAACATGACAGCCCCAATACTTTGGGATGCAGCAAAGACAATCCTAAATGGAAATTACATTGTAATTCAGGTCTATCTCAAGAAGCAAAAAGTTCCCAAATATACAATATAACTTTACACCCAAAGAAGATAGAAAAGGAATAGTAAAGCCTATCAGCAGAAAAAGGGGAATAATAAAAATCAGAGAAGATATAAGTGATATAGAAACAAATGAACAGACAAAAATACAGTAGAACAGATCAATAAAACTAAGAGCTGGTTCTTTGAAAGAATAAACAAAATTCATAAACCTCCTAGCCAGACTCATCAAAAAGAAAAGAGAGAAAACACAAACAGATAAAATAACACATGAAAGAAAAGAGATCACAACCAACACCACAGAAATACAAATAAGTATAAAAGAATACTATGAAAAATGATATGCCAACAAACCAAGCAATTTGGAAAAAAATGGACCAATTCTTAGAGACTCATGAACTACCAAAACTGAAACAGGAAGAAATAGAAAATTTGAACAGACACATAACCAGCAAAGAAATTGAATCAGTTATCAAAAATCTCCCAACAAATAAGAGTCCTGGGCCAGATGGCTTTCCAGGGAAATTCTACCAGACATTTAAAGCAGTTGACACCTATTCCTCTCAAACTGTCCCAAAAAGTGGAAATGGAAAGAAATCTTCCAAACTCATTTTATGAAGCCAACCTTACTTTGATTTTAAAACCAAAGAAAAATTTAAACCCAAAAAGAAAATTAAATGCCAATCTTCCTGACAAAACTGGATGGTCATGGAAAGTGGCACTTGTGGAGAAGAGCACTGGGTTATATGGAAACCAACTTGATAATAAACTATATAATTAAGAAAAAAACTGGATGCAAAAATTCTCAACAAGATACTAGCAAATTGAATTCAACAGCACATTGAAAGAATTATCCACCACAATCAAGTGGAATTTATTCCTGGGCTGCAGGTCTAGTTCAGTATTCATAAGTCAATCAATGTGACATACCACATTATAAAAAGAAAGGATAAGACTATATGTGCCTCTCAGTAGATGCAGAAAAAGCATTTGACAAAATACAGCAACCTTTCTTGATAAAAACCCTCAAGAAAGTAGGAATAGAAAACATAATTCAAATCATAAAGGCATATATGAAAGATCACAGCTAATGTCATCCTCAATGGGGAAAAATCAAGAGCTTTCCCCTTAAGGTCAGGAAAACAACAGGGATGTTCATTCTCACCACTATTATTCAGCATAGCATTGGAAGTTCTAGCTTCAGCAATCAGAAAACAATAAGAAATAAAAAGCTCTAAATCAGCATGGAGGAAGTCAAACTGTCACTCTTAACAGACGATATGATACTCTACATGGAAAACCCAAAAGACTTCACCAAAAAATTGCTAAAACTTATCCATGAATTCAGCAAAATCATAGAATATAAAACAATGTACAGAAATTGGTTGCATTTCTATACACCAATATAGAAGCAGTAAAATGAGAAATCAAGAAATTGATCCTATCTATAATTATACCATAACCTATAAAATACCTAGAACAAACCTAACCAAAGAGGTAAAAGATCTCTACACTGAAAACTTTAAAAAGATTACGAAAGAAATTGAAGAAGACACACAAAAAATGGAGAAACATTCCCTGTGGGTTGGAAGAACAAGTATCATTAAAAAGTCTGTACTATCCAAAACAAGCTATACATTCAATTCAATCCCTAACCAAATAACACCAGCATTTTTCACAGAGTTAAACAAACAATTCTAAAATTTGTATGAAACCAGAAAAGATCCCAAATAGCCAAAGCAATGTTGAAAAAGAAAATCAAAGCTAGTGGCATCACAATTCTGGACTTCAAGCTGTATTACAAAGCTGTAATCATAAAGACAGTATGGTATTGGCACAAAAACAGAGATTACCAGAACAGAATAAAGAACCCAGAAATTGATCCATAAAGCGATGGCCAATTCATCTTCAATAAAACAGGAAAGAATATCCAATAGGAAAAAATGACAGTCTCTTCAGCAAATTGTGCTGGGAAAATCGAATAGTGACATGCAGAATGAAACTGGACCATTTTCTCATACTATACACAAAAATAAATTCAAAATGGATGGAAGACCCAAATGTGAGACAGGAAACCATCAAAATCCTACAGGAGAAATTAGGCAGCAACCTCTTTGACCACAGCAACTTCTTACTAGACAAGTCTCTGCAGGCAAGGGAAACAAAAGCAAAAATGAACTATTGGGACCTCCTCAAGATAAAAAGCTTCTGCACAGCAAAGGAAACAATCAACAAAACTAAAAGGCAACTGACAGAATGGGAGAAGATATTTGCAAATGACATATCAGTTATCCAAAATCCCAAATCTACAAAGAACTTATCAAACGCACCCAAAAAACAAATAATTCAGTGAAGAAATGTGCAAAAGACACGAATAGACACATCTCCAAAGAAGGCTATACGGCTGACACACGAAAAGATGTTCAATATCACTAATCATCAGGGAAATCAAAACCACTATGAAATGCCACCTCACACCTGTCTGAATGGCTAAAATTAACAACTGAGGCAACAACCAATGTTGGCAAGATACAGAGAAAGGGAAAACCTTTTGCAGTATTGGTGGGAATGCAAACTGATGTAATCATTCTGAAAAACAGTATGGATGTTCCTCAAATAATTAAAATTAGAACTACATATGACCCAGCAATTGCACTACTAAGTACTTACCCAAAGGATACAAAAATGCTGATTTGTAGGAGCACATGCATCCCAATATTTATAGCAGCATTATAAACAATAGCCAAATTATGGAAAGATCCCAAAGATCCATCAGCTGATGAATGTATAAAGAATCTGTGGTATATATATATATACACAACAGAATATTACTCAGTGATCAGGAAAGAATCAAATTGCATGGATGGAACTAGAGTGTATTATGCTAAGCAAAATAAATCCATTAGAGAAAGACAAATATATGATTTCACTCATATATGAGATTTGAGAAACACAACAGATGAACATAGGGGGAGGAAAAGGAAAAATAAGATAAAAACAGAGAGGGAAGCAAGTCATAAGAGACACTTAACAATAGAGAACAAATTGAGGCTCGCTGGAGGGAAGCAGTGGGGGGATGGGCTAGATGGATGATGGGCATAAAAGAGGGCACTTGTAGGGATGAGCACTAAGTATTATATGTAAGTAATGAACCACTGGGTTCTACACCTGAAACCAATACTACCCAGTGTGTTAACTAACTTGAATTTAAATAAGTAATTTAAAAAATAAAGATTTATGTAGCAACTGCAATGTGATACAAAAATATGTATAATTTTATGGGTGACAAAATCATGAGAACTATTAATACCACGGTGGTGTGTTGCTTTACATCCCTGTAATTGTAGAAAATTCTAAATTCTAGTTAGAATTTAATGAAAATAGACATTTATTTTTCTCATTCAGGCTTAGATGAGAAGCCTGGATACCATGAAAACTATCCGCTGGGATCTGTTCCTTTGGTGATCTGTCTCTTTCCTGAATTAGAGGACTTTCCCCAGTCTGGTGGAGGTTTTCCTTGATGGTTGGGTCAGAGATTGTGCCAGAAATGGAAACAAAAACAAAAGAAAACCTGATGGATAAAGTTGAATCTTGACATAGTGGTTTTAACAAGTAGAATAAGAAAACCTGATGGATAAAGTTGAATCTTGACATAGTGGTTTTAACAAGTAGAATCAGAGAAAAACATCCCCAACTGCCCATGAACCACTCCAGCTGCCTCCATGATGCACTTAAGATAGAAATTTGATGTAATATAATGTATCTTGCATCACCAGTCCTGGATTTAAAGTTTTCAAGAAATACTTTAACAGTGTGTGTTGGAATTTATTCTACTTTATTAGATGATATGTAATTAATGGGATAAAGGCATAAAAATATAAAAATAGTAGGTTTAAAATAATATGTAGAGGTAGAATACATATAGAATATATGCTTTCAGAAAATAAAGCTATAAAGAGTCAAAGTAAATTTAGAGGGGCATCTACTTGGTACTCTCAACAAAATGACAACAGATTATAAAAAAAGACATGAAAGGAGAAGATAATAGAATAATATGAAAGTGGTTTAAGGAAACTCAAAAATGTAACTGAATATTTTTAAATGTCACTATAAGTAAAAAAATTAAAATATAGTAAAATACATTATAACTAATAAATAGGAGTGTTAACATTGCCAACAATTCACTCTATTTTACAGAAAATAATTTTGAAAGACATTCCCAAAAAAAACAGGAGATAGACAATGACAAACAAAAAGATAATAAGGCCACCTTGTCAAGATATTTAATACAAATAATTTATATTTCTGAATTAGAAACCAAAGAAGTGGAGCAGAATCCATTTTAAAATCTGTAATAATAGAACCATTCCTTGAACAGAAGAATCAAATCCTCACTTTCAAGGACCTCACTGGAAAACAATCAAAATAGTAAAAAGAAAACAGCACCCAGGCATGGCATAATGACTGGTCTTCATTAAGTGGCAATTGTAAAAACATTTAAGGGAAATAAACTATTTTTAAAGGGTTATTTAACACCGACAAACAAAATAAGGGTAACCTCAATGTTTGAACTTTAAATATCAGTGTCTACTTCTTAAGAGTTATGAAATTAAAACTGTGAGTCAAAAAATCTTATCCAACCATACCCGCTATTTATGTTTTCTACTTAGCAACAGCGTTAAATCCTTATAAATGCTAAGTTTCATGTAAGAAGAAATTACTAATGAAAGTGATTTAGCAAATCAAGAAAAGAAACAAAATAAAGTTCAACAAGAGAAAAGTCATAGTTTAAAAGGATTTTTCATGAGTGTTGAAACCATTAAAGAATTTTCTAATTAAAGTATTTGATTATGTTTATATATCCAAATACCAGATGACACATCCTAAAATGTGTATGTGTATGTGTGCATGCATATATACATGTAATAATATATTTAATATTTAGATATATATGTAATAAAATCATAGAACACTAGAAAAACATAGTAAAGAATTTTTAAAAATTGCAACAAGAAAGTAAAGGGATTTAGGTGGACAGAAACAGAGTAAATTATAGCTCCACGCATCAGAAGCAAATACTATTCTTTCTTGGGAAGTCTAATAGAGAACTAACAAATTTTTTTAAATTTTTTTATGTCTTTTATTTATTTTTGAGAGACAGAGAGAGACAGTGCGAGCAGGGGAGGGTCAGAGCGAGAGGGAGATGCAGAATCTGAAGCAGGCTCCAGGCTCTGAGCCAGCTGTCAGCACAGAGCCCGACACGGGGCTCAAACCCACGAACCGTGAGATCATGACCTGAGCCGAAGCCAGCTGCTTAACCAACTGAGCCACCCAGGTGCCCCAGAACTAACAGTTTTTTTTTTAAAAAATAGCCCAAACATCAGAAGTAGATGCCATTTTTTCTTGGGAAGCCAACAGAGAGTCTGAACTTGGACAGATGACTTATTCAGGCCCATCCCCATCTACATCCCCATCTCCATCCTTTGTGTATTCAGAACAATAGTGAGCTATGCCTTGGATAAAGACCCAAGACTGCTCTCTAGAAGAAGCAAGAATCTGAGGAGCAGAATGGAGGCTAACTGCAGATACCCACAGTAGATGAGACAGAGTAGGAGGATCAAGGAAAGAGCATGGAGGAAAAGCAGCTCTCTCAGGAAGTAAATGCAATGAAGAGCCCTTTACTGGGCCAAGTATTCTTCACCATGGTGACTGGAGGTGAGGATTCCCCACCTTGGCTGCTTTCCACTCTGAAGTCTTAGGGGAGGTCTCTCTATCTGCTGATAGAGCTCACAGCCAGATGTCCCATCCAAAGAGGTATCGGTAGGTACAAGTATAAAACACACAAAGAAACCCCATGCAAGCTCATTCAAATCAACCTAATCCCACATTAAACAAGGGTCCATACCCAAAGAAAAAAGCAGCACAATGGAATAAGAGACAGGGTGAAAAACAAGTCAATCGACTCAAAAGAAATAGAGATGATTCAAAGAACAAAACTGAATCTACAAAAATAATTTAAGCCTGATCTTAGAGAGTTTTATGAGGGTTTTGTATCTATGCATTAAGTCAAAGCTGTTACGAAAATAGAATAGTCATAAAGCATGAAAATGTGGGAAATTACAGTAAGACTACAAATCCAAAATTTGAGGACATCTTTTTGTATGTTGAGTGGAAGCATAAGGATGTAGAAAATATGATTGAAAAGTTGTTAGAGACCTTAAAGATTAATATTGTAGATTCAATATTTACAGAACAAGAATTCCAAGAGGAGAGAAAAAACCCAATGAAATATAATGTATTATGAAATACAAGCTCAGAAGAGGAGAGCAAGATGCATAATGTTACCTACGGAAGACCACTGTGGAGTCATCACAGTCCGGAGGGGCCCATCCTTCTTTGCACTGACACTGGAGCTCATGGTCACACACCTAGACAAGAAGGGCTCCTGTTAGTCTCCAGGCTAGGCTGACCACCAACCCAAGGGGTCTGTTCATCCATTCATAAGAAGGACTAACCCCTGCTCTGCACCCTTCCAACTGTCTACATAACATATGAATCTACCATAGAAATTTCAATACCAGGTTCTTGGAAGAAATTTTTTTCATTGAACCAAACTACTCAGCGGTTAGGCAAACTTAGTACCATTTAATGCTGAAGTATTACTTTAGCATCATCAAGACTTACCTGAACTTACAAAAGATTCAGCAAGTTTGGGGAAACTTTCAAAACTTACGGCATGTCCTTTGCACTTGGAGGAGCAATTGGTTGATTTGTAGGCTCTTTCAATATCCACACATTCTGCATTAATACAGACCTGAAAGTGATGTGAAAAACATCGAGTTGACATTGATCTTCAATGGCTTCAGTTCTTCAGATTGCTCAGTCTTTGGAATTTAGTCTTATATTATTAGCCACTACTACCGTTATCAAACTTGCCTTTTTACATTTTTTAAAAATTCTGTTTGTTTATTTTGAGAGAGAGAGAGAGTGCACACACATGTGCACAGTGGGGGAGGGGCAGAGAGAGAGGGAGACACAGAATCCCAGTCTCCAGGCTCTGAGCTATCAGTACAGAGCCCGATGCAGGGCTCACACTCACAAGCCATAGGATCATAACCTGAACCAAAGTCAGACACTTAACCAACTGAGCTACCCAGGCATCCCCCAACTAAACTTTTTATTAGGGAAATCACAACATTCTTTTGAAAATAAGAAGATGGGATCTAGATAATATTGATTATATAAAATTTAGAAAGTTCTCTGAAGAACATTTCCCTATTTCACTTTATTCCTCATGGGTCATTCTGTTAATCTACCTCTTCAGTCCACTCCTGAAACTAATATTTAGCACTGAGCTAAGTGTTGCACATGATACAAGGCACCCATTCCAAACAAAAATATTATGAAAAGCATGTTAATATCATTATCATCTGGAATATTAAAGTAATTACCATTTATGTAAAAATCAATAGTATTTTTATTATCTCTTTATTATAATCAGAGTGGCTTATAATATATTGAGACCCTACTGATGTGGGGGCAATAAAATTTACCTAGGCTTAATAACCTAGTACTAAGTGCATAATAGTTACTTGTTATATAATATGAAAGGATGTATGCAGGCATGCATAAATGAATGGCATATATATTGCTTTAAAAACTGTCCTCTGTGGAATAAAAGGAAGCCACTGAAAGCAAACAAACAAAACAACAAGACAGAAGAAATTTTTATTAAAAGCTACATTTTCAACTTACCTTCCTGTTTCCACACTTAGTTCCATTAGCTACCATGCCTATTTCTTGACTGCTGTCTTCTGGATCAAATGTTTTACATGTCAGGAAAGTTACTATATGTCCTCTCCAGAACAAATTATCTGACCCACCTTGACAGAACAACTTCCCACACATGGCATCACTGAGGAAAAGTCAAAATTTGCTGTAGTTAAAATACCAGGATCCAAATTGCAGGTTTATACAAATGTGGCACAGCTCCCTGACTATCACTATTTAATTAATGGTAGTTCTTCCTATAGCAGAGATTCCTAGGTCACCTTTATATCAAAGTTTCCCTTGTTCTTCAGAAATAGAACTACTGAATATTAACAAGTCACATTGTTGCTCAAAAACAAAACCAAACCCTCATTTCCCAGATTTCCAGGCAGCTAATTTTGGCCAATTGCCTAAGTTCTGGCCCATGGGAAGAAAGGAGAATCTATGTGCAAATTCTTGAAGGTGTCCTTACACCTATTCCTCATTTTTTTTTCTCATTTTGGCTTATTGGAATGCAATGGCTGGGGCTGAAGAAGTCATAACAGACCAAAAGAAACACTAGGGAATGAAGGTCGTTTTCAAGATAAAAGGAGAAAGGACTTGTAACATCATGGAGTGCACACAGAGTGAGTTTCTGTCTTGTTTCAGCTAAGGTACTTTTTTTTATGTTTATTAGTTTATTTGGAGAGAGACAGAGACAGTATGAATAGGGAAGGGGCAGAGAGAGAGGGAGAGAGAATCCCAAGCAGGCTTTGTGCTGTCAGCACAGAACCGAATGAGGGACTCCAACTCACAAACTGCGAGATCCATGACCTGAGCAAAACCCAAAAGTCAGATACTTAATGGACTGAGCCATCCAGACACCCTAAAGTTACTTTTTTTCCCACGAATTACATAGAATAATTTTTCCAACTCTAGCTGTGTCTATCTAAGGCTGAGCCTTGAGTGACAGTAAAACTATTCACTTACTGCCGAAGTGAAAAAGACAACACCAATAAAATTCAAGTCAACTGCTTTATGCAGAATTCAGAGGAAGGCTCAGAAAAACTATTCTGAGAGTGAGAGAATCAGATTCTTCTGAGGCTTCTGGTAGCTGTTAGGGAATATGACTGGGGAGTGGAGACAGGCATGCATTCTCTCCAAAACTGAGAAGGTGTTTTTCTTCAGTCACTGTATACAGAAGGCTCTAGAGCACAGAGAACTCCAGGCCTACTCTCCGCTGCAGTCAATTCAGATGTGCTTAGGACGTCAGGCCATGGAATGAATGACACATTAGTGCCTCTAGTTGCAGAAATGACCCAGGGCTCAGACAGTTGTACCAGACAATAGTGTGTGTGCATGTTACATAGGGACATGGAGCTTTTCTGCTGTTTCTACTCAATACCTCACAAACCACATATTGGTCTCCCCCAAACACATACACATTTCTTTTTACGTAATTGTTTTCCCTTTTGAATCTGTCCTGATTTCTTTTAAAGGGGAGACTGCAGGATATTGTTATCCTTTAGGCCCAGACCCCCAAGAGATGATACCACATCCAAAATAAAGTTTGGTAATATTTATCATCTAGAATAATTACTGTTTAATAGAAAAGCTTTGAGAAATGTTAACCTTGTTCAGTCTCTTGTTATGCATTACTTAGTATGTATAAAATCTGAAGCAGGTACTAAGATTAATCTATGCTAATTTGAATTTTAAGTCATCTTAAAATTTTGGAATTAAAAAAAAACTTATACAAAAATTGCAAGTCCTGGGGCACCTGGGTGATTAAACATCAGGCTCTTGATTTTGGCTCAAGTCATGATCTTGTGGTTCATGAGTTTGAGCTCCACATCGAGCTCTGCAGTGATAGGGCGGAGCCCGCTTGTAAATTCTCTCCCTCTCTTTCTGCCCTTTCCCCACTCACTCTCTTGTTCTCTCTCACTCAAAATAAATAAGTAAATATCAAAAGAAATTTCAAGCCCATTGCTTATGATATTTTAGAACTTTCTCCCCCAGAATATCAATATAAAAAGTAAAACAAATTCTTCAGGTGAATTGTCAATCTTTTCTCTTACTGTAGTTTTTCTTTCTGTAATACCATGGCAAGTTTAAATAAAACTATATAAGCATTAAATTGGTTATTCCTTTTAGTAGATCAATATTTCTACTTCTTGAATCATAATGAAAGACCTAGATGGAAAAGCTCCTAAGGAATACTAGAAAATCCACGTATAGATTTCCAGCCAGGCCCACTCTCTGCTGCATGTCTCATCCAAACATTCACTCTATGTAACAACGACTGTACTCAATGTCATCTGAAGCACCTGCCAGAAAGACTGGAAAAAGAGATCACTTATTTGTTTTTTAATAGTCCCTAGCCTAAAACCATAGCACATTAAGAGTCACCTAATGAATGTTTATCAAATGGATGATGTGCAAATTCACTTTCTCTTTAATTGGAATAAATCAGAATGTGTGTCTGAAAGAGAGTGATCTCACTAGTCTGTGGAGGAGGAAGGTTCAAACAACAGGGTCACTTACGTTGGTTTGCAGGGAATGTGTGTGCCGTCCACTTTGCGACAGTACCCATACCTTGACCCACCTTCATTCCTGCTGTAACACGATTTATCTGCAACGTTGGTTCCTGGAGGCAGGCATGGTCAGCAGGGACATATTAAAAAAGAAGAGAGATAAGAGGTTCAATGCTACAAAGCATTCATGAGATACAAAATTAATGAAATACATAGCATGAGAAGTACTATTAGGGCATAATCCCATTGAC
>NC_043700.1:43379770-43380954 GCF_006229205.1 Suricata suricatta | reverse complement strand
TGTGTGTGTGTGTGTGTGTGTGTGTGTGTGTGTGTAGGGGTGGCAGGGGTGCTGGGAGATGGACAGAGTACAAGGAAGTGGGGAGAGAAGAGAAGAAGGGCTGTGGGAATGCAGAGGGGCCATTTGGGAAAGCCAAAATCTCTTAAATGTTCATTTTGTCCTTAATACCAGGATTTCAGAAGACATATTCTCTGATTACCCCATAAAAAATAAACTAAAAGTAAAAGTAGGAGCACCTGGGTGGCTCAGTGGGTTGAGCGTCTGGCTTCAGCTCAGGTCATGATCTCACGGTTTGTGGGTTCAAGCCCCGCGTCGGGCTCTGTGCTGACAGCTCAGAGCCTGGACCCTGCTTCTGATTCTGCGTCTCCCTCTCTTTCTGACCCTCCTCTGCTCGCACTGTCTCTCTCTGTCAAAAATAAATAAAAAGCATAAGAATTTTATAAAAAAATAAATAAACTAAAAATAAAAGGATAACTTAATCCCCATTTCTATTTTTTGAAATAGTTTGAGAAGAATGGGTATGAGCTCTGCTTTAAATGTCTGGTAGAATTCCCCTGAGAAGCCATCTGGCCGTGGGCTCTTATTCGTTGGGAGATTTTTGATAACGGATTAGATTTCTTCACTGATTATTGGTCTATTCATGCTTTCTATCTCTTCCCGTTTGAATTTGGCAGTGCATGTGCATTTAGGAATTCGTCCATTTTTTCTGTGTTGTCCAGTTTATTGGCATATAAATTTTCATAGTAGTCTCTTATGATTGCTTGTATTTCTAAGGGATTGGTTGTAATAGATCCTTTTTCATTCATGATTTTGTCTACCTGGGTGCTCTCTCTTTTCCTTCTGAGGAGCCTGGCTAGAGGTTTATCGATTTTGTTTATTTTTTCAAAGAACCAACTCTTGGTTTCATTGATCTGCTCGACTGTTCTTTTGGATTCTATATTGTTTATTTCTGCCCTGATTTTTATTATTTCTTTTCTTCTGCTGGGTTTAGGGTGCTCTTGCTGCTTCCCTTCTAGTTACAGTAGGTGCTCTGTTAAATTTTGAATTTGTGCTTTTTCTAGTTTGTTGAGATTGGCCTGGATTGCAATATACTTTCCTCTTAGGACTGCCTTTGCTGCCTCCCAGAGATTTTGGATTGTTGTATTTTCATTTTCGTTGGTTTCCATATATCTTTTAATTTCTTC
>NC_043700.1:43378546-43379670 GCF_006229205.1 Suricata suricatta | reverse complement strand
GTAATCAGAGAATATGTCTTCTGAAATCCTGGTATTAAGGACAAAATGAACATTTAAGAGATTTTGGCTTTCCCAAATGGCCCCTCTGCATTCCCACAGCCCTTCTTCTCTTCTCTCCCCACTTCCTTGTACTCTGTCCATCTCCCAGCACCCCTGCCACCCCTACACACACACACACACACACACACACACACACACACACACACACACACAGACTTCTGGGTGTGTACTCATCTGAGAAGGATCTTGAGTAGGGTTTCCAGATAAAGTACAGGATACCCAGTCAAGTCTGTTTTGTTTTGTTTTGTTTTTTAGTTTTTATTTAAATTCCAGTTAGTTAACATACTTGTACTATAAGTTTCAAGTGTACAACGTAGTGATTCAACACTTCTGTACAACACCTGGTGCTCACCCCAGTGCCCTCCTTAATCCCTGTCACCTGTATTACTCATGCCCCACCCACCTCCCTTCCCGTAACCGTCAGTTTGTTCTCTTTAGTTAAGAATCTGTTTTTTGGTTCACCTCCTCTTTTTCTCCTCTTTGTTTATTTTGTTTCTTAAATTTCACATGTGAGTGTGCCTGCTGCAGCAGCACATATACTAAAATTGGAACAATACAGAGATTCACATGGCCCCTGTGTAAGGTACATAAATTCCACAGATGAGTGAAATAGTATGGTATTTGTCTTTCTCTGAATGACTTACTTAACTTAGCATTATACTCTTCAGCTCCATCCATATTGTTGTAAATGGAAAGATTGCATTCTTTTTGATGGCTGCATAACATTGCATCGTGTATGTATGTATGTATACATACCACATCTTCTTATCCATTCATTACTCAGTAGACACTTAGACTACTTCCATATCATGGCTCTTATAGATAATGCTGCTATAAACATTGGGGTACATGATCCCTTTGAATTCATCTTTTTTTATTCTTTGGGTAAATACCTAGTAGTGCTATTGCTGGATCATTGGGTAGTATGATTTTTAACTCTTTGAGGAAACTCCATACTGTTTTCCAGAGTGGCTACACCAGTTTGCATTCCCACCAACAGTGCAAGAAGGTTCCCCTCTTTCCACATCCTTGCCAGCACCTCTTGCATCTTGTGTTGTTTATTT
>NC_043700.1:43312089-43378446 GCF_006229205.1 Suricata suricatta | reverse complement strand
TTGACAAGGGAAGCCGTTGACTCGGAATCTATCATCAGGGCAAATACCAGATTTGCCATCACACATTTCTGGCAGGTCACACTCATCTTTTGCTGGTCTGCACACTGCACCAGGCTTTTTAAACTGCAGGGAAATACAAGTGAAGAGAAGGTTTTTGTTTTTTTCCACCTGACTTACCTTAATATCTCGAATTAATGCAAATAATATTTTCCTTTTGGCCTTTTTTTGGGGCAAAGTAGCTGCCTTTCGGCAATATAGAATGATGCTACCCCAGCTTACATTTGCATTGTACAAACCAGAGGCATCTCCTATTATGTCACTTTCATTGACTTTGCCCAATGGCCTGATTCTTTAAATAATCAATATTTCTGGATTTGTAGTGCAAGCATATAGAAATATCAATGAGAAAAATATGGAAGAAAACCAAGCCTCATCTTAAATGCAAAGAAGGAATTTATCTTTTCCTTTACTGAATGCATTTTTGTCAAGATTTTCAAGATTTAAACCCGCAACTTTAGAGATTTATTGGTGAAGTGAATCTTCCGTATTAAAGAAAATAAGTTTCTGTACACCAGATCAGCACGCTCTGAAACTTTCCCAGGTGTCACATTTCTTAATCCTAGATTCCTTTAATTGTATGTTCAAATACTTCTTTTCAACTCACTTCTTCCTATGAAATGAGTTATTGTGGAGAAGAAATAACCCGATGCACATTTGATGTATTAACTGCATCACAATCTATTACTGCAAATCTTGCTCTTGCTTCCTCAGAGAAATCTTGGTCAAACCAATTCTGCCATTTATGCAGATCTGAGGAGGAGGAGGAGGAGGAGGGCTGTGTGGACACTGGAGGTGTGTCTTTTCCTGGGTGAAGTGAGCAGGTGTGCTCCCCTATCATCAGAAAACTTTCAATATCTCTACACTGAGGTCAGAATGGAATCCAAAATTTAATAGGAGCATACAAGACCCTCCAAATTCAACCCCCACTACTCCAGCCAGACTAGCCTTCTTCCCAACTGTCACATGAGCCATGCTTACACCTCCTGTTTCATCTTTATTCTTTCCCGCAGCCTCCTCTTCTAGGAATGTTTTCTTTCTGTCTGCTATCTAAAAATCTACACATTACTTTCAGACTAGTGACAGCCTCATTTTCCATTAGCCTTTTCTGACTTCCTCAGTGCAGACTTCTGCTGTCCTTCTTTTCTACACAGGATGGGAAGAGCTTTAAATTTGGATTTGGAAGATACAGGTTTGGATCTTGGCTCTGTCAGAGGCTAGGTACTGAAAATGGACTTCATCACTCCAAAAACCCAATTCCCTTTCTAATATTGGCTTTACAAAGTCATTCTAAAAATTAAGTGAAAACATAATTTGCTCAAAGGGCATATATCTCATAATGTCTAGCTGGGCATTGAATCATTCACAGTATTTTCATCTGTTTCAGGTTTATGTGTCATTACCCTGAAGAAACAGCTTGCTCTTTGAAGTCAAAGACTTTTTTTTTAGTCTCCCACAATCTTGAACAAATAGCACTTACTCAACGCTTGTTGAACACTACTTATGTTTTCAAGTTTTCTTCCTTTTGGCCTCCTTTATTTCTTTCCTCTCCCTCTGATGTTAAAAGAAACCAATCTTTCCCAAATACTACCCACAATCTGGTATGTTATTATTTTACACATTCCTCATATGAATAGTTTTTGAGCATTTAAAATGTATGAAACTCTGTGCTAGGTGAGGACAAATCTGTCCCCTGCCCTTAGGAGTTGATCTAACTAAGGAAACAGACATATAAACAAATAATCATAATAGCGAAGGCTATGCAACAATAGAAAGTACAATTTTAAACTTGAACCTGAAAAGGGTAGTCAACAAACCCTACAGGGATGATGACACAGAATCCTCACTTTATGTCGGTTTTCTAAGAATTTCACTGTGAAGTGACTTCTAAGTTTCAAGGTAGGGGAGATTCCAAACTATTTGAAATAAATGCTTTTCCACCAAACCATTATTAAAGAAATACACAACCAATGAAGAGGTTTGGTGCAAGAAGGCCCTTGGATCAGAAGCAGCGGCAGGTAGGAGCCACATTGGCTTTGGAACTGATCGTACTTGGAGTTTGCCAAGAACATGGAGTTCTATGGCCTTATTATTTTGAACATTCTCTATTCTGAGTCTCTGTTCCCTCAAAAGTAAAGTGAGATGATAATATCTCACTCAAAGAGTTGTACTCATATATTAATGGTAGATGGCATTACTCTGCAGACAGAAAAATAGCGCTCTGCTATTTCATTCAACATAATCTCAGAGATCTTTAATATAGAAAAATAAACAGTATTCATAACTATTAAAATAGAATAAAATAATAATCTTACCTGGCACTTTTCACAGCATTCTCCTAAAGCACATTGAAAACTTGCTTTAATTTTACAGGTTTTAGCATCACAGCAAATGTTGGCACATTCCTAAGAAATACCAGAAACAAATGCAAATGCTGGTTTTGGCCTCAAATTTTTGCTCTCGTTTAATATTAAGTCATAATATAATTTTTTTCATCACTGTACTTTGGTACAGTCTGAATATGATTTTCCAGAAAATAAAAGAATAAAGTTTAACATTAGAAAACCAGATTTTGGAGCCAGGGGTTATTTGTTATGACCTGAATGCTACTGATACCTTCTTTCTTTAATTTGAATATCTCTTCTAGTTTGCTCAACCTCCCATGATTGTACTGAAAATGGTCTGTTTTTGGTAAAATATGAGCAAAAACAAAAGGAAAAAGAACAGTCTTTTAAAATAAAATTTATCTAAATAATTAAAAACATAATTAGTTGAACTCATTAGCTTCACACCCACCCAGCAGTAAATTTAATCTTCAGGGCATATAGTATAAAGCTAAAAGTATAGTTCTTTATTCCATTTGACACTTAATCCAACTCTGTGTTAAACCATAGACTTTGTCTTCTCTCCCTACTATGCTTCTAAGAAATCAGGCACCTGTGTGAGGCTTTGGGGAAATTCCTACCTCAGAAAATTCCTCTTATAGCTGCTTAGTATCCCTACTTTATATTTAGAATTACAAGTTTATAAGGTTAAAACGCTCATCCTTATTTCAAATATACACATCATCTTGGAAAGATTCTGCTTTCTCACAGAATGAATACCTTTGTGGTCATATTTTGAAGTTGCTGAAGAGCTGACCCCTCGTGGGTTTGACAGGTCACTCATAGTAAGTGTTAATAAGGTGGAGGCAAAGGTCCCATTCGGAGCCCTGGCTGTCATATCAATAGGGTGGGATCAAGTCGGACTCCTAATGGTAAAAACTCTTCAGTCACAAAGGAACAAACTAAATTCCAGTGGAGGGTGGTTCTGGGATTGCTGAAACAAACACCTGGGGCCATATCTCGGCTCCTCCCTTCACCAGCTCTGTGATCCCAGGCAAGCTATTTACACTCTCCGAGCAAGATCACAGTGCTGTGAGTAAAGTAACTGCCCAATAGGTCATAGGCACATAGGAACCATGAAGTATTTCTGCCAGAAAGGGAGGGAAGAAGATACAAAACTCAGGTGTGGATTGTTCTTAAAAAGAAAAGAAAAAAGAAAAGAAAAGAAAAGAAAAGAAAGGAAAGAAAAGGAAATGGAGAAGGAACCCCAAGAAGGAAATTAGGAAAGTCTTCTAAGCAATGCAGCATTCATTGTTAGAAATGGTGGCCTGAACATATGCAAACTTATAGAAACACACAATTTCAGAGTGAACCTGCTTAATACAGGTTTATGGTTCATCTTCTTAGCAATTGAAGAACATATTAGATCATTTTAGAAAGTACTTGGTTGGGGGTGCCTGGGTGGCTCAGTCAGATAAGCGCCTGACTCTTGGTTTTGGCTCAGGTCTCACGAACTGTGAGACTGAGTCCCATGTCGGGCTCTGCGCTGACAGTGTGGAGCCTGCTTGGGATTCTTTCTCTCCCCCTCTCTCTGTCCCTCTCCCACTCAAGTTCTTTCTCTCAAAATAAATAAATAAACATTTTTAAAAAGGCAAAGAAAGTACTTGATGGTACCTCGGGAGTCCCACAATCACAGTCCTCTCCCATTTCTACCAGCTGGTTCCCACAGATTGGGGCGGATATGATATCTGTAGGCAATGGAACATTGAAGAGGCAATTTGATAATTTATCTTCAAAGAAGTTATCATAGCTGCTGCGGCTACAGGAGCTGAAGTCTGTAGGAATATAGAAGCTGTGAAGACAAGGAAAAAAGAGAATGGAACACAGTTGTACGGAGTTTGAAGGGAGCAATGTCACACATTGGGGATGATATACCCCAAACCCATCCCAAAAGATGAAATCCAATCCAGTGCCCAATTGCTAAATCATGACCTCATTCCTGTGCTTGAATAGGCCTTCCGGATGGACACAAACACACCTTATTTTTTTTCTAATTTTTTAATATTTATTTATTTTTGAGACACAGAGAGAGAGAGCATGAGTGAAAGAGGGGCAGAGAGAGAAGGAAACACAGAATCCAAAATAGTCTCCATGCTCTGAACTGTCAGCTGAGAACCCTACATGGAATTCGAACCCATTAACTGCATGATCATGACCTGAGCTGTAGTTGGATGCTCAACTGACTGAGTCATCCAGGGCCCCCAACACCTTCAGCTTAAAAATAAAAGGTCAGATCTTAAAAGATTTTAAAAAATGATGCTTCTGACTTATCCAGATAATCTTATTCAGCTTTTAGGTCATTTTGGTTGTGAAGTCTTAAAGGTAGTAAAGTCATGTTTATTTTCATGTTAAGAATTCACTTTCCTTCAGAATAATCACTTTTTTTAAAAAAAAAGTTTATTTATTTATTTTGAGAGAGAGAGAGAAAAAGAGGGAGAGAGAGAGAGAGAGTTCATGCATGCTCATGCACCAGAGAGGGAAGGGCAGAGATTGAGAGAGAGAGAGAGACAGAGAATCCCAAGCAGGCTCCACACTGTCAATGCAGAGCCTGACTCAAGGCTCTGCCTTACAAACTGTGTGATTATGAACTGAGCCTCAATCAGGAGGTGGACATGTAACTAACTAAACCACACGAGTGCCCCAGATGAATTACTCTTGATAGAATGTCTTCATTTCACAAATAAAGATGAGGTTTAAGAATAAAGTAGTGTCTGGGAGAGATAACATAAGATACATAAGTGGCATGCTGCCATAATGCTATGTTGTGGAACTCTAGGTTGAGTGAGCTGCGAAAGGGAAATGAAGAGAGAAAATACATATATGAAAGGGATTGTGGGATTTTTAAGGATGAAATTCCATGGCAACTTTACTAAGGCAAGGCAGATATGTATAATCTATCCTCCTGTAAGAATGTTCTTCTTTAATTAGATTTCTCTCCTACAACTTTTTCCCTACCACTACCCAATCTGAATTTATTGAAAATTTAATAAATACCAATTACTTTCTGAAACCAGGCCTGGTGTAGATAACATGAAGTTAAAAATGTCAAGTCACCCCAACAGCAAAGACACAATATATTTAAACGATGCCTTGGTTAATAAAAAAAATTGCATATAGATGAGAGATAAGGTGGTTCTGTAGAGGGTTTTATCCATGAGTATGCTATTTGATATTAAAAAGCTTGAATATGTTGCCAAAGATGACATAAAAAAATAGGACAGTTCAGAGTGAACCAAAATAGGGATATAGAGCGTCTTTCCAGAAAGCCTCACCTTAGTGCTCTGTCCATCACACATATTGTAGAAGGGCACTTGCAAGTATAGGAGTCATGAAACATTCCAAAGTTATGGCCCATTTCATGGGCCATCGTTCCTGCCACTCTAAGCACATTGTCACTGTGGTCCTAAGGGCAAGAATAGGGAAACAGATCTCTGGTTTTTAAAAGAAATTATCACTCAGGGTGTAATTAAATAGTTCTACTAAGGGGGAATAGAGAGAATGATTTTAGCTTCAAATTTCTCACTCATCACCATCTCTCTTTCTCCCCATCTTTTCCTCTCCTGCTGCCTCTGTCTGTCTGTCTTTCTCTATCTGTTTGTCTGTCTCTGTCTCACACACACAAAGAAACACTAACACACACACGTACACACACAACTTTGGTATTGAATGCCCATCACAGGGCACACTGCTTGCTCTTTATTTGTAAATAGGGAATATTTATAATGAGAAACATTTTTGTAGTTTCCTGCCATGAGAGGTAGTGGCAAAATGTCTTAAAAATGGTAGGGAATCAGAGTTGTTTAAAACTGATCTATCTCCCTCCCAACGGCTTGTTTTTCAATACCTTCTAATTTGACTGAAGGTCTTGGATATGTTTAGCTAATAGGGATCCAAAAGTGTTTGTTAACCTAGGACTTTAGTACCATTGGTAGCCCTCTCAATTCTGTTACTGCCAAGCTAGACATCAGTCAGTTCTAGACTTGCGTCATTGCATGATGTGCAGCCAGTAACCAACTTTATTCCCAGATTATTTCTAGTTAGAAGTGTTGGACTGGGAGCTCCAGGTTTTTCAAGAGCAATAAAACAACACTAGAGAATCACTGATGGTTGACATTTCCCACAGGGGAGATGGGAATCTGTCGATTGCAGCCATCCACAGACACCTGATTTCCTTATCTACTTCACGTCAAAGAACCATATAAGGAGATCCGTCCATAAGGCATGGTACAAGGCAGGCAAACAAGGAGCACCTGCATAAGATGGGAAGTTCATACTTACAATTCATGATACTGAATCATTCTCTCAAGATATAAAGCTGGTAAACCTTGCTATTTAGTAAGATGAAGTTACTCAAATGGGGACAAAAACAAACCAAAAGAAAATTAGGAAAAATGTAAATGTGTTTAGACTTTCCAGATTGCCTTTTTAAAATTTATAGTATCTTCCTTTAAATAATTATTCTCTCATAACTGAAATGTTTCTTTCTTTTGGAATGAACTCCATTCTCTCTTCCCTCTTTCTAAATCCTACCCACCCTTTGAAGTTTATTTTAAAGCAAGTTTTCCTGACCACATTAGTCTTCATCAAAAATTCTCTCTTCTGGATTTCTACTATAGTTTTAAATTCGACTATCATATATTATTAAGTGCTGCTTTATGTAATCCAGTTTCTCTTCCAATTTTATGGTAAACTCAAGTTAGAAAATACATACTTTACTTCTTCTCTTCATCTTATGAAGCTTATCACAAAACCAGACTTATAGGATATATTAAAGATATATATAAATATATTTCACTTCCACCTAGAATGCAGAATGCTGGAAAGATCATTATTCTTGTAGTAGCAAAAAGGACTAGCCAGATAAACTTAATTATAATTGTCCTTGAATCTGTCAGTCTTGTGGTTTCAGGACATCCACAGAACCTGAAAACTAGAAATAGGCCATCCTAAGGACAGATGGAACTGGTTTATCTCTAGCAAGGATAGAGGAGGAGATGCCAGGTATCCTACAAGAGGGGAAATAATGCATTTAACTTCTTAAATGAATTGCTAAAGACCTAGGATAAGACAATGTCAGAGTATAGAATCCCTAGAACCCCAGAACCAAGGGTCCTTTGAACATAGTTCTAACTTTTCTCCAACGACCTCTTCTAGGAGCTCATGGCACACATTGGCAATAAGGTAGTAGAACAGAAAGAATTTGTCTTGGTGGAGCAGTCCAGAAGGAGTAAAGTAGAAACTGCTGAAAGAAAAGAGCATGAAACCATACCCAGGCCCTACTCCTTTAAGGAACAGAAGACTAAAGTCTGGGGAGAGAAATAGTAATCTCTGACAACCTAAGGTAGAACTGAAGACCCAACATGGCTAAGGGATGGGTTTAAACACACACACACACACACACACACACACACACACAGATGCACACACACCACACACACACACACATATACACCCTCTACTCCTGAAACAAGAAGAGAAAAATCTTGAGACCAGGGTCCTATATTAATATGTATTGAGGTTTCCTCCTACTGAGGGATGGTCAGAAAACTCTTCCTCAAAAGGTCTGAAAAAAATAAAAAGCAAAATTTTGCTGCTGTGGGAAGGATAGAAAAAATCCCTAAGAAACCTTTGCTTCTGAGACCCAGGACCTGCCTAAGACAAAAACCAGACAAAGTCAAAGGAGAATCCTCCACCTCTGTTCCTTATCACCATTTGTAGAAGGCTGGAAAGAGCATCACTCCCAAACTTACAATAAATAAAGACACTGGAACATCAATTCACAATTTTCTAGAACTTACCCAGAGCTGAGGTCACAAGGCAACAAACAAAATAAAATCTAAGGAAAAGTATGCTGTCAACCACAGGGAAAGTCGGGGCATGAATACTTGTTTACCTGGAAAAAGACACTACCAGATGCCAGTAATAATTCATATAAATAATCTTAAAACTCATAAAGTTAGAGTGTGTGGTACAGCAAGAAAATACACAAAATGTGGGTGGTTCAGACATTGGAGAATTTCCACCTACTCAAGGGTGGAAAGCTCTGAGTGAAAGCTCTGTATAGAGTGGGTCAGGGGGAGGGGAACAGCAGCAGAAAAGGCACAAAATCACTCTAGGATCATTCTCCTCTCTCTGCTATGGAACAAGGTGAAACGAGGTCCAAGGTAAAATGAGTATCTCACTTGCCTCCCTCTAGGTCTAGCCCTAAACCAAGGGCTTAAGCTTCTGAGAGAAAGAGCAAGAAACCTGTTACCTAGGGCACTGGTAAAGCCTCAATGCAACTATAAAAAAGAACAGGAAGGAAAATAAAACACACAGAAAACTTCTATCCCCAGACGGAAGGGGAAGGAAGGGCAGGAATACATGCTTGTCTATGTCGATTAGAGGTCTCTACCACCTGGCAGTAGAGCAGGAACACTAAAAGGACTGACCCCAGGCACACTACAGGACACAGGAATTACCAAAGACTAAGGCTTAACAGGAACAAAAGAAAATGCCCTCTGCCTACCAAAAGTCTACCAATCATCCAGTAACAAGTAATAACAACTTATTGAAGGGAGAGAGCCTACAGCATAAAGAGACACTCTGGGGGATCCAGTAAAGGCCTAAAGATGAGTAGGAAGCACACACACAGAAAAACCCTCCGGAAAACCAGCCTTCCCCCACACACAAATAATGTGAGATGAATTTAAAGCCTGTGATGAACTGAGCATAGTCATAGTAACAACAAAATCCCAAACCCAACTAAACTCTTGCTAGCTTGAGGCCTAGCAGAAGGAAAAAAGTGATCATTTTTAGGCAAGGAAAAATTACACACACCCATGCATGCACACACCCCTCAGATAATGCCTTTCACAAGATGTCTGACTTTCAACAAAACAATAATAAGGCATCCAAAAACAAAAAAGGAAGAAAGAAAGAAAGAAAAAGAAAAAAAAAGGCCCTACCCTGTCAATCAACATATCCAGACTTATATCTGACACAAATGTTAGAACTATCAGATGATACTTTAGAATAACTATGACTAATATGGGAAAAGCTCCAGTGGAGGAGATGAATAGCACGCTGGTCTGGATGAGAAATTTCAACAGAGCTGGACACCATAAGAAAGAACCAAATAGAAATGCTAGAAATGAAAAAGACAGTAACTGAGATGAATGACATCTTCAACAGGCTTACCAGTCGACTTGGAATAGCTGAGAAAATAATCACTGGACGTAACAGTTCAACAAAAATTACCCAAATTAAAACACAAAGTGCAAAAATAAATAAATAAATAAATAAATAAATAAGAAGACAAACAGTAGACCAGAGGATACAAGTTTTGAGGAGCTGTATAGAATGGTCACAGATATAAGAATATGTATCCCTGGAAGAAAACAAGGAGGAGAATGAAATAGTAGAAATAGTTGAAGAAGTAACGACCCCAAAATTTTCCAAAATTAATCAGATATAAGTTCCAGGCCTGACAGGTCTGAAGGAATACTGAAGGAAGCTGAAGGAATACTACATGTGATGTATTACCCATTTCTCCCAAAGTCCATTGAGTTATACCATAATTATAGTCAAACAGAAGAAAATCAAAAGAAAAGGGAAAATCTTGAAGTAGAAAACAAAAAGATACATTTCAGAGCAACACAGATAAAGTTTACAGCAGACTTCTCATCAGAAACTCCACAGTCCAGCAGACAGTGAAGTGAAATTATTAGAAGTACTGAAAGAAAAAAACATTATTAACCCAGAATTACAAACCCAGTGAAAATATACACAAAAAAGAAAGATAAAGTCATATGAAAGCAACTAAAAAATTCACTGAAAGCACACCATATTACAGGAAATATATTTTTTTAATCTTTGGGAAGAAATAAAAAATATTATGCCAGATAGAAACTACAAAGAAATGGAGACTGTTGAGAATGAAATAAGGTGAGTATAGATAAAGATAAGATAAACATAATACTATATTTATTTTCTTTTATTATTTTTAAATGTTTGCTTATGTATTTTGAGAGAGAGAGAGCAGAGGAGAGGCAGAACAAGAGGGTAAGAGAGAATTCCAACCAGGCTCCATGCTGAGAACACAGTGTCCACACAGGGCTCAGTCTTATGAACCATAAGAACATGACCTGAGCCTAAACCAAGCATTGGGTACTTAACCAACAGAGCCACCCAGGTGCCCCAATTTTTCTCTTATTTTAAATTGCACTGAAAGCTGACTGTGTAGGAAAAATTAGTAACAATATATTGTGCATTTATAACATATGTAAAGTTAAACATATGATAAAAATAGCACAAACAAGCATATGGAAGGGAGGAATTAGGGGTGTACTCTTGTAACATCCTTATACTACAAGTGATGCAGCTCAGAATTATTTCAATGTAAAACAAATAAATGGAGGTATATAATAAGCCAGGGCAACCATTAAAAATAAACAAACAAAGGTAACAGTGAAAAGCTATTAATGGAGATAAAAGAAATTATATTTTTAAATCCTCAATCCTAAAGAGGTCAGAAAAAGTAGACTAGATGGAAGAGAAAACAACTAGAAAAAAAATTGAAGCTTTTAGTCCAACAATATCAATAATTATATTACATATAAGTGATTTAAATACATAAAAGAAAAGACTGACTGTCAGGTTAGATAAAAAGTAAAACCCTACTATACACCAGAAACTTAAATGTAGAGAAAAATATATGCTAAAAGTAAAAGTAAGAAAACGTTCTCATCAAGCAAACTGTAGCCACAAAATGTCGGAGTAACTCTAATGATACCAGACAAAGTAGACCTCAGAACAGAAATATTTCAGGGAAAAAAAGAGAAACATGAAATAACAATGGATTAATTCTCCCAAAAGATATGACAACTCTATTTGTGCATTTGCTTAACAATAGAGCTTCAGAATACATGAAGTGAAAATTTGTAGAGTTGAAAGATAAATGGACAAATCTACAATTATACTTGGATACTTAACCACTCTCTCTATAAACTATTCAACAGAACTGAATGTTGTAAGTTAACGTGACATAATTGCCAGTTATGGGATGCTTCATACAGTAATAGCAGAAGATATTCTTTTTCAAGTTCATATATAGTACCGACCAAGAACAAACCTCAGAAAAAGTTTAAATATTGAAATCCTACTAAGTATGTTCCAGACTATTAGGAACTAAATTGTGCCCACCCCCTGCACTCTGATTCATATATTGAAATCTTAACCCCCAACATGACTGTATTTGGAGAAAGGGCCTCTAAAGTTAAATGAGAATATATGGGTGAAACCCTAATCCAATAGGACTGAAGAGGAAAGGATGTGTGCACAGAGGAAGAGCCATGTGAGGACAAAGCAAGAAGTTGGCCATCTGCGAACCAAAGCAGGAGACCTCAGGAGAAACCAAACCTACCAACACCTGGATATTGGATTTTTAGCCTCCAGAACTCTGAGAAAATACATTTCTGTTGTTTGAGCCATACAGCCTGGGGTATTTTGTTGTGGAAACCCTAGCAAATGAATATACAGATCATAATATGATGAAACTTAAGAAAATATAATAGAAATCATCACAGCACACTATTAAATAATGCATTAGTCAAAAAGGAGATATAAAAAGTAGTTAGAAAATATTTTTAACTTAATGAAAATGAAAACACACATATCCAAATATCACAGATGCAGTTGAGCAGTGCATGGTAGGAAATTTATGCATTAAATGTTTATATTGGAAAAAGAGAAAAGCCTCAAATGAATAATCTAAAACTGTTCCTTAAGTAATAGAAAAGAATAACAAATTAATGCAGAGAAAGCAAAAGAAATTCAATAATCAAGACAAGAACAAAAATGAATGAAACTGAAAGCAAGAAAACCAGAGAGAACATCAATAAAGCAAAAGCTGTGTCTTTGTGAGGTCAATGAAATTAATGAGTCGTTAGTGAGATCATAAGAAAAAGACACAAATTGTTAATATCATGAATGAGAGAGGACATTACTACAAATTCTATGGATATAAGAAAAGGATAATAAAGAATATCATCAATAAATTTATGCCAACTTAAATAAAATAGATGCTTTCCTTAAAGACACAAATTGCCCTCACTTGAAAAAAGATCAATAACCTGAATAGTCCTGATCTGTGGAAGAAATTGTATTTGTAGTTAAAAACCTTTCCCTACAGAAATGCCAGACCCACATGGTTTTACTGATGAATTGTTCCAAACATTTTAGGAAGGAATAATACCAATTTTACTAAAACATGCCATAAAATTGAAGAGTTGGGAACATATCATTTTGTGTGGCCAGATTTACCCTGATATCCTATCCTAATAACAAAACCTGAAAAACAAAAAACAAGAAAAGACAACTACAGACTAACATCCCTCAGGATTAAACAGAATATAGGAATCCTCTAGATATGTTAGCGTGTTGAATCCAGCAACATATAAAAATGATAATACCTTATGGTCATGCTGGGTTTATACTGGATACGCAAGGCTGTTTCAATATTTGAAGTTCAATCCATGTTATTTGCCATATCAACAATAAAAAACCCTTACATGATTCAGAAAAAAAGAGCATTGGCAGACTTGAAGTGTAGAACCAACTACGTATCTTCAAACAAACCTGAACAATGCCAACAGAATGATAAGGAGAGCACATTGTAGACATGAAGGCAAGGCCCACGGTTGTCCCAGAAAGTTGTGTTGCTCTGCAAGAAAAAAAAGTGATATAACAACTTAGGATTCTAAATGATATTTTCTATAGACAATTCATCCGGGACTCTAAATGGTTAACAGAGAAAACTCACATTGTGAATAACAACTCTTAAATATTTCCTTCAGGGTTTGAATTTGCATTGGGCATTTTTAAAACACGCAGTGGCTGTCATATCACCTAAAAACAAGCACCTGGATATAATCATTTTTAATATTTTATATCTCTCATTCACAATTTTATATTTTTTGTTGTGGAATTCATCTCTTGCCAGGAAAGAAACAAACAAGGCTATTTTGTTATAATAAATATATATATACACATTTGGATATTAGTATTATCACACATGTTTGTTTTAATTTGTATTTTTCTCTCATATATTTTTATATTATTTACTTTTGTTCACTTTTAGCACTGTTTTAAGCTACACTGGGATATGGAATTTGGGCCCCTTCTGAATGTATTTGCCTTATGTAGCATTTATGTTATTTACATATTTGTTAAAAGGAATTTAAGCCACTTAAATTTCTTTGCATAGACGATTGATTTGGTTTTAGTAATTTTAATTTCTTTTTTTTTAGTCCTGTTCATTTTGTTTTTCTTTCAATTTTCAATGATTCCATGTGCTGCCTTTTTTATTATTCTGCAATCTGCTCAAGATCCTGACCCTGGTTTGTCTCTAGTAATTTTCAAAGAATGCATTACTTTAAAAATTTCCTTAGTAGGTGCATTTACATAAAAAGTTGAACTTAGAATTTCCCACTTATCATAATCAAGAATGGACAGTAGTGATTTTGCCATGCAAAATAATGAAAATTAGAGAATTTCTTCCCACTTTATACTTCTTTTGGAAAATCTTCAGATGTCTTTTATTTTGAAATGGTACTTTGCATTATACATGATATTTTAAAGATTCATGGCATTTATATCCTTTTTAAAAATTATGTTATAAAATTAGTTATACTTAAGTCTGCATTTGTGTGGGTTCAATTCTTACTACCAGTTCATTTATAATCAATAAATCTTCCCCCATTATGGAGTTAGCTATTTTTGTTCCTCTTTTTTGTAGGTAGATTATAGCTGTACCACAAGTTTCTTACCTTGTTAGGCATAGGTATAGACATAACCTTTTGTTAATTTGTTAGGTAAATTTATGAATGAAAGGACAATTATTTCTTTCCATCATATCTTCTTAGTACTGTTATCCTGTTTATTCTAGTCTGGTCAGGAAATCTACTCTTCATGTTGGATTGCCATTTATATCTATGCATTTGTCATCTCATCTATGATTTTTATCTCTATACCCTATGATTCAAAGTATGGGAATTTACTATAATTTGAGCATGGCCCTGGAGGCAGTCTGGTAAGAGTGAATTATCTTACTACTTATGAGCTATGAGTCCTTGAAAAAAAATCATTAAATTTCTCCAAACAAAACGAGCTCACACTGCAGTGAGCCCTTGAGTCTGGAACTCACCTTTCAAAATTAAGGACCTATGGTAGCTATTCTTCAAATATAACCCCCAATGAGCTAGGCTGGCAGTATTCTTACCCAGTGTAGTACCTTTCCTTGAAAATGGGTAGATCTATGACTTGCTCTTGACCAACAGAATATACCAGAAGTGCCACTGTAATTTCTAGGGTTTTGTCATAAAAAGCCTTGAAGCTTTCTCTTGACCCTCTTACAATGCTTCTTCTAGGTGAAAGCTAGTCACTTGGTAAGATTTCCAAACCCAAAGTTATATATAACGTTCAAGTGGCTAACTTGAAAGTTATACCAGTCCCTGTGCTGCGGTCCTACCACGCAAGGAACCAGACACATAAATTAAGACTTATTTTAGGTCAGGGACTTGTGGGCTGATGTGCCATGTGTAGTAAATGGCCAACACAGAATATTAATTCTGGGAGGACCCAGTCCACTGATCTCCTATGACACCTACTGTTTTCTTAGAAAGTAACACTTGTATAATTTTAAATTACTCATTTCTGTTTTCTTCTGATTCCAGCGGCAAACTATTCCAGGCATATTCTTAGGCTTCATATGCTCCACAGTTTTGTGTAATTTATAGTCACTAGATTTATCCCCCCCCCCCGCTTTTGTTTATTAATCATTGCAGCAGGATGGTAGAGGTGTGGGATTAGAATATAATATGCGATTTTTTTCCATCCTAGAAGTTTGTCCTCACTAGCACTTAAAGTTACTCAGGACTTTCAAAACATTGAATCAAAATTTCTCTTGCTATTACCTAAACTCATCTTTCCTTTCTGTATATCCAATCAAAACAGACAAATTTCTGACAAATCATTATTGCATTGTTAGCTTTTCTTAAAAAAAAAGGAACACTTATAACAAAAATTAGAGCATACTTTTATCCACTTTGTGTAAGCCACTTCCTCTTACCCTAGACCCCGAGATACCACTTGCTGTGCCAAGGCTTTGGAAAGTTTCTAGGCTAAATATCATTTAACATACAAAGGGGAAAATCTATACATACGTGATTAACTGAGCGATATCATGACGCTTTCTTCTTGGAAGGATACTTCCCCTCCATTTAGAAAAATTTTCCAAGGTGAAGCTTGCATTTGGGGTTATCGTTATTTTATCCTCATCATTCCAGATTTCTATGCCAACTAGGGCCACATGAGTATTCAGCTTTTTATAAAGCTGTCCAAAGAGAATAAATGTCAAAGGAATGACATAGTGATGTTATCTTTCAATATTTTCAATGTACTTTAGATTTCTAAACCTATTTCTCACAGCACTGTAAAAACTTTCTTTCCAAACCTACTTTGTGAAATGGAAGTTACCACCTCTTTTCACAGATGCTAGCATCCCCGTTCTCAGGCAAGGCAGCCACCTTTAGGTATTTCAAGTCTGGAAACTCCCTTTTTTCAGAGCAAAGTTCCTACTAAAACAAACTTCTCTTGCCTGTCACTTCAAGACAGATTATAGTTTTCTGTTAGTAGTTCACTACTATGACTTCAGAGTAAGTGTAAGGACTCAAATGCTTTGCATTGTTCCCAGAGTCAGAACATTCCAGGATTAGCAAGGTTGATTCAGTGATGGTTTGGACTTGGGAAAAGGAACATACTATTTTAAAAAAAAATCTTGCATCTGTGGGTCACTATCAAGTGGTCCTCTAATTCTTAAACCTGGATGAACCAAATCACCAATGATGCACATAGGATAAGTTTTAGAAATAATTAGTTAAGCTTATAAGACAATATGCTTAGTCTAAAAGCAAAAGTTTAAATTGCTATTATAGTTTATATAACTGCACAGTGTTGGTAAGAGTACAAAGTTCCAGTTATAAGATGAACATGTTCTGGAGATCTAATGTACAGCTTGGTAGTATACTTTAACATTAGTAGAGTAATTCTTAAATGTTCTCACCACAAAAAAAGCAGTGGCAATTATGTGATGCTAGCCATGATGGGAATCATTTTGCAGTATTATGAGTATATCAAATCAACACACTGCACACCTAAACTCACACAGTGTGATATGCCAATTCTAACTCAATAAAGCTGGGGGGGAAATGCGTGGTGACAGGTTTCCTCAGGGGGCAACTTTCTGCTGAGAAACCTCAACAAATGTTTTCACATAGTTTGGAAAAGCACAGAGGAATGCACTAATCATCAAAAGAAAAGTCAAAATCTGGGGCGCCTAGCTGGCTCAGCTTGGTTAAGCTTCCAACTTTGACTCAGGTCATGATCTCACAGTTTGTGAGTTTGAGCCCAACGTCAGGCTCTGTGCTGACAGCTCAGAGCCTGGAGACTGTTTTGGATTCAGGGTCTCCCTCTCTCTCAATGCCCCTTCCCTGCTTTGTTTCTGTCTCTTTCAAAAATAAACATTAGAAAACAAAGTTTTAAAGTCAAAATCTAACCAGATTGAAACCTTCCCCTTGATTATTTCCTCAACTTCCCCCTTCCATTCTTGTTTTATGTTACTCACCTGACAAAACGCCAATCCTCGCTAAAGCAACTCCTCCCCAGGTCTCTCCTGCACCACGCCCCGAACACCCCAGCGGAGAGTGCACTCACACTGATGGCTTTCCCTTGGGAGCCGTCATGCTAACCTCAAATGGTCTTTACCAATCTCCAGCAAACCTGCTGCATTTCCGCAATCCATTTATTCCCAGATGCTTCTGCACATTTTTCTCATACTTTCTTAGGAATTCTGACACTTCCTATTAAAACCTCACTTTGAGGGAGGGGTGCCTGGGTGGTGCAGTTGGTTGAGTGTCCGTCTTCAGCTTGGGTCTCACGGTTCTTGGGTTCGAGCCCGGGTTCAAGCTCTGCTGACAGACTTGTTCCCATCAGCATAGAAAGGGTGACCCATCACAGTGGGGGGGTATCTTCCCCCTGTCTCTTACACCCCATTTCTCTGCTTCTATTTATAGTGAAATTTTGAAGAAAAGTTTCTGTATCTGCTCTCTCTAATTCCACTTCCTGTTGTATTGGGCTCACTCTAATCATGCCTGTACTCTTACACGCCACAGAAATTTCCTTCATCCAGGTGACGAGTAACTTCTACTCTGTTAAATCCAATGGCCAATCATCAGTCCTCAGAAGCATCTAACATCACTGACCATTTCTTCCTTTGATTGGCTTTTGTTTCAAGCAGCTTCCATTACAACACTCTCCCCTGGATATATATTGCTCGAAGCTCTTCATCTACACTCTACTGGTCTCTATTGGTTTCTCCTGTACTCCGACCTCTCCTTAAAGAAGCACTTCAAGGACCTGTTCTTAGGTCTCTTTTCTACTTCTCTATACCATTCCTTCGGTTATCTTACACTAAGGTTGGCAAGTTTATTCCATAAAGGTCCAGATCTTTAAAATGAATCCAGATCATAAAATGAATCTTCTTTTTAATTCTTAATGACCTACTGGCATATACAAAGATATAACGTGGCACAGAGTAGGTGCTAGACTCATGAGGGGCATTGAGACTCAATATGGCCATGTCTACTACCTCTGACATGTTTACAAATTTCCTAGTATTGTTTTTCTGATTTTCGAAGTGTAGCATCTCCAATATTTTTATTTTTGAAATACAAAAATGTAATATAAAACATGTACATATTTTTAAAAAGTACTTAGTCATAAAACATTTAATAAAGATGAGGAATCCACTGCCCATTGCCACCTCCACTAAGAAACAATATTTTTGTCAATATAATTGACATACAACATTATATTCATTTTAGGTACATAACATAATGACTTGTCCCTGGAAATCTTTATATAAAAAGATATCTCAGGGTGCCTGGGTGGATCAGTGGCCAACCTCAGCTCAGGTCATGATCTCACAGTTTGTAGGTTCGAGCCCCGAATCATGCTCTGTGCTGACCACTCAGACCCTGGAGCCTGCTTCAGATTCTGTGGCTCCCTCTCTCTTTGACCATCCCCCACTCACACTCTGTGTCTCTCTCTCTCACTCAAAAAATAAATCAACCTTAAAAAAATCTACTTATTAAAAGAAGATCTCTCAAAATGAATGTGTTCAAAATGGAAATACTAATCTTTCTTCTGATTCGCTATTGCCAATATGTTACCTATTCTTAAAGTTGCTCAGGTCAAAATCCTTGATGTCACTTCATCTTTTCCTTTTCTTACACTTCTCATCTCTCATCTGCCTCATACACTCTGTTGACTCTATCCAGAGACCTACTGAGACAGCTAGTCTCAACAGGTCCACTACCACTGCTTTTTCTCAGACCACCATCATCTCTTGCCCTGAATGAGGGAACAATCCCTTACCTGGTCTTATTTCTGTCAATTGCTTTCCCTCCATTTATTTTTAAGGTAATGGCCAAGATAATTTTTTACGAACACACGTGTGAACATGTTACACCTCAGCTCAGTACTCCAATGTGTTCCTCACCCATGAAGCATAACAAAGTCCTTACATAGTTTACCAGGACCTGCAGGTTCCATCCACTGATGCCTGTCAGATGTCATCTGCTCCTACCTTTGCTGTGGCTTACTGCATGCCAGCCACATTAGCCTTCCCACTGTTCCTCAAATATGACAATCTAGTTCTGTCCTCAGCACTTCACTCTGATTTGCACATTCTCCCCTAGGGTCAGATGCTTCTCTCCATTCCTTTCCATACTCAAATGTCACCTTGGATATCTTGAACTTGAGTTTCCCTATTTAATACAGCACCTAAGAGGAACCTCTCTCTCTCTATCTCTCTCTTTTTTAATTTTTTTTACGGCATTTATAGTCACCATCCTACATACTCTTCATTTGGGATTTTTATGCTGGTTTTGGACAAGAGTGTAAACTCCCTTAACGGAAGGGATATTTGTCAGTTTTGTTCCCCACTTTATTTCTGTCATTTAGAAAACTTCCTGTCACAAAGGAGATGATCAAGAAATTTGGCCAATTCTTAGGGTTCTTTAGCAGATCTTTGTGGTAAGAAGATGAGATACAGATGATACTGGCCATTGAATCTACTTTCATTTTCTCCCTATTCTTAGAGAATTTGCAGGCTACCCCAAAGTGACTCACCCATTTAAAGAGGCAGACTACATGTTTAACTAACAAGACACTTACAATAAAGATTTAAACAGAAGGGATACAGAAACCATTTTTTAAAAGATTTTGTTAATTAGATGACAAAATCCATGTTTACAGGCCAAGATCAACATATTTCCAATTGAAATGGACTTTGAAATCCAGCCAATCTAAGTTCAAATCTTACCTCTGCCATTTCCTAACTTTGTGACTTTAGGCATGCTGTTTTGCTTCCCAGAATTTAATTCCTTAGCTATAATCCCAAGGCTTAGAAATATCTCAGAGTTGTTTTGAGGATTAAATGAAATAATGTATTGAAAGATGCTACTGTGCCATAGTTCAGATGATTTGGTTTGTTTTTCCGTGTTCTTCTACAGATTTGGCTTTCTGTTGGGATTTGCTGGACAGTGATGTCTCCCCAGGCTTTAGAAAAATAAAAGCAACTCAAACAAACCCATCTCTTATACTTTCATCAACCTGAGAACAGTGGGGCAAGTAGATGAGAAATATCTCTATCATGTAATATTAATATTAGATTAAGTGGCAAAAGTTCAAGAGCCAATCAGTATTATTAGTCAAGAGTGTTGACTTTCTTTCCCTGCTTCAAGAGCATTCATAGAAACACCCGATGGCACCACCTCACAAATTGTTAAAATTGCACTTAATAAAATATACCATACCATGTTGACATAATTGGCCATTTCAAACACCCTCTTTCTTATTTCCTCTGGATCTTGATCGTACTTTTTAAACTAAAAACAAACAAACGAACAAACAAAAAACATGACAAGACATGGGCATTGATAGAAATGAACATAATTGGAAGGTGAAAAAGGCAACTTTAGGTTATTTTGCTTATCAGTGGTTATAACTAATCAGTTATAAAAGTTAACAGTTAAAAGATGCAAAATGCTTCCTTATTTCTTCAGCTAAGTTAAAGTACTCCTGGAGTAGAGATGATGTTTTATGCCTGAAGTAGTAGTTCAGTGTAAATCTCTAAGGAATTACTCCAAATATATTTCCACTTAAATACCACAGGTTCATAAGCTGTCCAGATTCAGTGCAGGGACTATCCTATTTATTAAAAAAATATATATGAATGGTAAATGGTAAATGAATTTAGTATAATGAGAAGCCAAACTTTATGACCTACACAAATTAACCTAGATTACTATAGCACAAAACTTCTCCTTGTGGGATCACACAGGTGAACCTCAGGTTTCCAATATATGAAAATGAATTCTTGCAAAAGACTATAAACAATGAATATTACCCTTCAAAAGTGCCTTTTTCCAGAAGATTTCATTCATTAATCCTATACATTTATCACTTTTTGATGAGGATAAATTCTAACTTACCAATGATTTAACTGCTTAATTAAAGACAAAATAACAAAGGAATTTAGTTGAAAACTAAGTTTGGAGACAATAATAAAGGATAAAGTGCAAAAAATTCACTTTACACATATCATATCAGATGTGCATTCCTGAAAAGGAGAAGTCATGTCATTCTAATTAAATAATGTCAGATTTCCTAGGATCAGAAAAATTCATAAAAAGGAATAGTTCATATTCATGATTTTTTGAAAACTGATCCATATATTTAATATTTCACATAATAAATTTATAAGAAGGAGATTTTAAAAGACACATGTATCTGAAATAATTACCTCACCATTATCCAGGACCAAATAATACTCTATGTATTTCTTAGATTTCCGACCCTTCCGGTCTTTTGATTTCTATAATAAATGTAAAAAGGAAAATTACTGAAACAACATCATTCTCTGCAAGAGTCATTATATTATTTGAAATGTGTAATTTTATAAGAGATGGGTTGATATCTGGAAATAAGGAAGACAATATTACCTTTTGAACTCTAACTAACCAACCAGAATTACCTATAGAAGAGGCTCAAAATTCCAGAGCTAGAAAGGACATCAGTGATATTCTAGTCTGACCCCTTCGTTTTGCCACAATGTAAATGATTGAACAACTAGTAAGTGTGCTAGAACCAAAACCAAAGTCTTCAGATTTTTTTGAAAAATGGACTCTTCCCACTCTTCTGTCCAGAAATAGAGAAACTCTGATTTCAACAATGTCCCTGTGTTTTCTGGTTGTTGTTTTTGTTTTTAAGTAACCTTTTATTCCTCCCTCAGTGACTACTTCCTTCCTGAACAATGGTAGCCCAGAGCTACCTTGGCTTCTAGTGGGCTATTGTTTTTCTTTTCATTTTAGTTTAGAGAGAAAGAGAGAGAAAAAGAGAGAAGCAGAGAGGAAGCGAGACAGAATCTGAAGCAGGATCAAGTCTCTGAGCTGTAGGCACAGAACCTGACGCAGGGCAAGGCTTGAACTTGTGAATCAGGAGATCATGACCTGAGCAGAAATTAGATGATCAACGAACTGAGCCCCCTCTGCTTTCTTCTCCTTAGGCAAAACTAGATCTCTTTCCCACATTCCAAGCTTCCCAATTTTCTGTTCCTTTTTCTCCACTAAACAATGACAACAAATGACACATTTCCTGGTGGATTGTTCTTTTGAAAAGTAGCAGATACATTATTCATACTAAATAATAAACTATCAAAGTTTATTATGTTGCATTTCAGGAAGTGCTTGTCTTTTAACAGGTAAAGAAACTTCCATTAGCAAGACTTTTAGGTGTCATCTAATGAGCTATGCACTTCCCTCCCACCTCCTCAGGAACGGCATATTCATTTAGCACCTGACCACACCACCAATGCTGTGGACACTAGGCATAAGGCAGTGAAACAGACATGGTCCATGGGTTTAAGGAGCTCCCTGTAGACAAATAGGCTTAGGGATATCAGGTGAGGATTTTAGTGCTATTCAAAGGATTAAATGGAGTGATGTGATATTGAGTGACAAGGTAGCTCTTTCAGAATATATGGTTCGTTCTAAAGAGTTGGTCATGCCACAGACATATTAATGAAAATGAGAAACCAGGAAAGGGACGATACATTGGAAGATAATTACAACTGAGAAAAAGAAGTAAACAAGAAGGCTCTAAAGTTAATTGATACTGGCATATTTAAAGCACAGAAAGAAAAGTTTGTGTTTGTCAGAACTTAATGGGGGAGGTCATCGGTGGGTGGGGAGTAGAAGGTAGGTGAGACTACAGTGGGAAGTGGGGCTCTAACCATACAGGGGTTCATAGCTCCTGTTCTCCTCTTTTGACCATTAAATATTATAGGCTGTCATAAAAATTCAACCCTTTGCTTTATCCAGGCAATCTTCCTAGGTAGTCACAATGCTGTACTATATTCTACTCCCATGACCTTGAAATTATGTGTCATTGGTCACTCTATTTAAATAGGAACCCTGCACTAATTACTATCAAATGTATATCTACAGTCTTGGCCTCTTCTCTAAAGGCCAGACTCCTATAATTCACTACCTAAGTCATGCATCCATTCAAATGTCTAATATTACACACTTAATGTGGTCAAAATTAAAACTACTGATTCCCAAACTGCCAACAAAACCTGCTTCTCCCTCATTCCTCCCTCTCAGTAAAAGTACCACCATTTGTCATTTTGCTCTGGCCAAAATCTGGAAATAATCCTTGATTCTTCATCTCTAGGAATGGTTCTTCTGGGTTCCTAGATACCATATCACTGGTAGAATTTAAATCCACAGCAAATTGAACTCAAATTAAGCCCAGAAAATTGAGATTTTCTTTTACTCAGACCAATTCTGCCCAGTGTTTATGGATTCTGAAAACAGTTATAAGACATGATTAGATATAGTGTCTCCTGAAAGAAATGAAAGCAATTATGGCAATGCCTTTTTATATACACCTATGGTTTCAAACAAGCCATATTTACTTTTCTTCTGTAATTGGAAGCTAAATTCATGTATGTAAGAATATTCTCAGTTCCTCTGGACACACCCTGTATTTATTTTTGCTCACTGCTACCTCCCCAACACCTACGGCAGTACTTGAAGAAAGAAATCTGTTGAATGAGTTCATTCATGAAGACAGGAGGATATTTTACATTAAAGTAATAATACTTTAGACCTTTGTTGAATGGTGTAGTATTGGCAAAGTTGCCTTTTCCTAGAGGGCAAGCATTGTAAACATACTTCTTTTTAACCCTTACACATCATTAATAATAGTTGATCCACAAATATTTATGAAAAAAACCATCAATGTAAAACAAATATTTAGGGTCTCTATAGCATATGATAGTGCTACATGTTCAACAATGACAATAAAGTTTCCACTAATTGCAATGACTGACACTGGAAGCCAGGGCAGACAGGACAAGATACATGAGAACGCTGCAGATAAAAAATAAAAGCACGCATACCACCATTCTAGTGGCAGGCGGGACATCATTCTGCCGAAATCCATGTACCCATAACATGTCATCCATCCCACAGGTGCCGTTAGCCTTGTCTTCCTCGGGATCATACTTGAAGAGTGCATGTTCCTGTGCATCCTGATTTGTGGGGCTTAACGGTTCAATGAAGTACCTTTGATCTCCCTGACTGAAGTAGCCCCTGGAAAACATGAGAATCCAGGCTTCTCAAAAAATATTCCTGTTTTTAAGCGCTATAGACTTAGAGATTGCAGAAAGTTACTGATGCCACATAATTTCAAGCTCATGGCAATAAAATATAGTGTAACAATGCAGCTGAAAATACACTTAGAGATGACCTAAACTTATTTTTTTCTACAAGGAAATGGAGCCTGTTGGAGAGAAGTGACTACTGTCATGTCACATAGGTCACCTGTGTCAGAGCTGACACCAGAATGGAAATTTCCTGATTCTCACCCAGTGTTCTTCCAATTCTCATGCCTTGTTTGCTCTACAGGTGCTGCAAATGAAGACTTTGGAGTCCTATCAATAAGGATTAAAAATCTGGGTCTATAACTATTTAGCTGTGATACCATGGGGAAATTACCTAAACTCACACAGCCTCAGTTTCTCCTTTTACAAAATGAGAATAATACCCACCTATTAGAATGACTGTAAGGACTGAAGGATGTAATATATAAAGTACTTGATCAAGGTATTAAGCAGGCTGTGTTGTAGCCTATGAACAAGTAATAAATTGTATCATGTATCTTGAATGTATCAGAGATAAGCTGCTATATAACGATTGCCACTTCAGATAGCTGTGCAATTAGGTGATTAACTAGTTGTTACTTAACCTTCTAATTTCTGTATAAGTCTAATTACATGAAACAGAAGTGGGGGTTTTGATTTTTTACTTTGCTTTTCTGTTTGGAGTGTCGTTGCAACTACTGTATTGTAAAGGATGGAAAATAAATGCATATGTTAAAAAAATAAATAAATGAATGAATAAAAAACAAAAAACAAAAATAAATAACTAAATAAATATTATCAATTTCTTCTGAATTACTGAGCTGGGGCCCCAAGCTGAGACTCATTTCGCCACTGTTTAGGTGACCTCCCATTATTCATTAGTCAGTGGATTAAGGGCAGACAGTAAGAAGGAGAAGAGTTGTGTTCTCCTCTCACGGAGCTCACGTCAGCCAAGGGAGATGGCTATGGATCAAAAAGCCTTACAAGCACACATAATTATGTGTAATATTCACAATTACAGATAATTGTTATGAAGAAAAAGCCTAAGAATATATAGTAGGAGACTGGATTAAGTGTACATAGGATTAGAAGACAAGACTGAATGTGAAGGGAGAAGTAGGCGGTTTGTTGCAATGTTCTGCATGAAGGATCATGTTACCTTGGACGAGGACGTGGCAGAACAAGGATGTGTTGAGTAATCTCAGTGAACACTTAGAACATATAATCGATGGGGCTTGATAGTGGATTGAAAATGGGTAGTTGAGAGACAAGAAATCATCAAGAAACCTAAGTTTCTGGACTGGGCAAGACGTTGGTTGATTATACCTTTCACTGGAAAAACACCAGATTTAGGAGGAAATCATTAGTTTGATTTGAGGTTTATTAAGACTGAGATTTCATTAAGCTATCCAGATATGGAAGAGATAGGGAGATATGAAAGACAAAATTAGATCATCAAGTCTGGGCATCAGAAGAAATATCTCACTGCAAACAGATGCCTACAGAAGAAAAGGATATCATGGGCTTGGATAGGACACACTGAAGAGAGAGTTTAGATTACAGAGAGAAGGTGGAGAGGAGCTCCTTTCCTCTAAAGATTCAGGCTCAAAAAAACCCTATGTGTTGAAATAAGCAGACAAACAAACACACTTCTGCAAGAATTCAAATGTGTAATTTACAAACCACTATCAAATTTCAAAATTCTTGAGCCCTTGGGATTCATACTTAACTACAATATAATTCATTATATTTGAAATTCTTCAGCTTTATTAAAACACACACACTCACGCATCACAAACCATTCATGAAGCCTTACCTTAAACCCCTACATGTGCTAATGCTTGCATCAGAAACATTTTCATTAATAACATGTCCTTGGTAATAACAGTCATCCTAAAAAAGAAAAAGAGGGTTTTATAAAGGAAAGTGTGTGTGTGTGTGTGTGTGTGTGTGTGTTCTTAGATCACTTCTAAATCTGAATTTGAAATCTAGAAACAAGATCCGTAATATTTTCAAATTATTTTATGCTGAAGAGTCCGCTTAGAAATATAAAAAAAGTCTTAAGAAGCTTTTTATGGTTAAAAGCTTTAATGAGCCCAATGCTTAAGGAGCATTTAATAAATGTTAGTGTAAATATGAGCCATGCAGAAAAAAGATAAGAGGGATGAATGTGGCCTGGAAGAAACAAACATATTGATGTAAATTGAAACCCCAGGCCCCCAAAACATCAAATATTCTTTCCCTTGGCTGATTGCTCATTAATTTTTTTCTAACACCTACAAGCTCTTTCCTATGAATGTGTTTTCCAGATTGTGTTGTTATTTCTTGATTTATGCAAAAACTTTCAGCAGACTGAAACTTTAGTATGGATTAGTATGGAAACTTTAGTGGATTAGTATGACATCTCTCCATTTGGAGATGGCCAATTCTAGCACTTTTCCATATGGATGTACCTTAATCAAGCACACCTTTCTGCTTTGGGACAGATGAGTATTGGCCCACATAAATGGCTGTGCCATCACTATGAGGAGAATGAGTGAAAACCTTCCTATAGAAAAATAGCGCTCAAAGACAGCAATGATAAAACACCCCTCATGCTACTTAACAGAGCCGTCTTTTCTAAATAAGAGTTAGGAGTAAAAATTATTTACAAAAACCAGAATTCTACAGTTCTGTCAATGAGGAAATAATGTTGAGTTTGGGAGACTATACAGTCGAGTAAGGTAATTGGCATTGACTAAAAACAGAAGATGCAGGGGGCTCCTGGGTACCTCAGTTGGTTGAGTGTCAGACTCTTGATTTTGGCTCAGGTCATGATCCTAGAGTTGTAAGACCCAGCCCTATGTTGGGCTCTGGACTGAGCATGAAGCCTGCTTGGGATTCTCTTTCTCTCCCTCTGCCCCACCCCCACTCTGTCTTTCTCTAAAAAAACAAAACAAAACAAAACAAAAGGAAAGGAAAGGAAAGGAAAAACAAAAGAATACAAGGTGTATTCAATTTTTCACTCTACTAATGAGAGACTTTTGCCTACTCTCCTACAGGGAGTCCCTAAAGGCTGGAAAGGGTTACCATGTTGTCAAGAAATGCTTTTGTTCTTGTCAAATTGTACAAATAATGAAGCATCTATTAAGAAATTACTACCACTGGACAAAGCACCAAGGTGGTAAACACTTTCAGTGTTTGTATGGCAATGACACTACCTTTAGGTATGTGAGTCACACCATGATTGACCAGGAATCTAGGCTACTCTATTTTACCATGATCTGTGGGCTTGTGGTGACCTCCCCTCCAGTGGAATTATAATGTGTTTCCGTGTAACCTGGTGCAAGTAGACCCCTGAAGAAAGAAAGAAAAAAATTCATGGTTACTCATGATAATTGAAAAGTCCAATGATCAGGGGCACCTGGGTGGCTCAGTCTGTTGAGTGTCCAACTTCCACTCAGGTTTGAGCCCCATGTCAGGCTCTGCACTGTCAGTAAAGCAGAAGCCTGCTTTGGATTCTGAGTCTCCCTTTCCCTTTGCCCCTCCCCTGTTTGCATATCTCTGTCTCTCTCTCTCTCTCTCAAAAACAAATAACCACTAAAAAAAATTTTTTTTGAAGTCCACTGATCAAAGCGAAAGCTTTCCCTGGATGTGCAGGAAAGTTCTAGCTCTTGAGTCCCTCCTCCGAACCCCTCATGACTAGTGCAAGCATGAAGACTGAGAGGGCCAGGGATATTCCTGAGTAGCCTGGAACGGTATCTGCTTTTTCATCAGAATTTCATACTTCTTTGAGGGGAGATAAATTTCCATTTTGAAATGGAACTGAGAAGGGTAGTGTTGATAAAAATGACTAAGAGCAGCACTCCTCTCCAGTTTACGATAACTACATTTTCATCGACTTTTTCAGTTCCTAGAGACTGCTAACAACTGTAGCAGTAAAAAGCCTATGGGGAATTGAACTGCATTTGGTAAGTAGGGCCCTTCCAGTATTTTCACCGAGCTTCTTAGAATTCTTTCGATTACCCTCCAGCACATAAGATGCTGGATATACTTTTTTAAAAGGCAGGGTGGAGAGAAGAGGAAGGAATGAGTATGTGTTAAATGCTATCTTTATACCAGTCACTGAGTTACATGCTTTCCATGGATCATTCATTTTATCCTTTCTGAAGTCTTACATGGGAAATAGGACTCACCCTATTTTTCAGATGAGATGACAGTTTGAGTGGCAAAGGATCATACAGGTCTGCTTAAAGTCCACACCTGTACTATTTCCATTCTACCACATTGTTTCCAAACTCCAGTCCATTGTGAATATTTGCAAAAGGCAGCAGTCTATTTGAGTGAAAAAAATTTGCTGCTTAAGGATTGAAAGAGCTTGAAAGCACAGAATTAGGTGGGGAAACTACATTTGGAATAATCAGGATGTAGGATAATCAAGATCTAAGCAAAAGCAGAGGCCATGAAATTTGAAAGAAATGCTGCCTGTGGCTGGCCTCAACAGAGAATGAAGGGGCGAGCGAGCAAGTCATGTGTGGAAGCGTGGGCGGGTTAGGGTGTAGCTGGCTGGAAAGAGCACTGGTGTTAGAATCAGGAGAGCCCAATTCCAGTTTTACCTCTCACTTGGTCTTTGGTCCTAGGGTTTATTTAACTTAGATGTGTCTTTTATGTGTGTCTCTTGATGGAAATGATTGCAAATTCTTTCAAAATCTATTCTTTCGGGGGGCAACTGGGTCACTCAGTTGGTTAAGCGTAGACTCTTGATTTTGGCTCAGGTCACGATCTCAAGTTCATGGGATTAATCCTTGTAAATACAGAGCCTGCTTAGGATTCTTTCTCTCTCCCTCTCTCTCTGCCCCTCCTTGGCTCATGCGTGTGCTCTCTCTCCCTCCCTCTCTTTCTCTCTCTCTCTCAACAAATAAACAAATCTAATCTTTCAGTACTAGAATAATAAAATACAATAAAGTCATATAATTTCACTTATATGTGAAATTTAAGAAACACAACAGATGAACATAGGGGAAGGAAAGGATAAATAAGTTACAAACAGAGAGGGAGGCAAACCATAAGAGACTCTTAAATACGGAGGATGAACTAAGGGTTGCTGGAGAGGTGTTAGGTAGGGGATGGGCTAAATGGGTGATGGGCATTAAGGAGGGCACTTGTTTGGATACATACTGGGTATTGTATGTATGAATCACTGGGTTTTACTCCTGAAATCAATACTACACTGTATGTTAACTAACTTGAATTTAAATAAATATGTTTAAAATTAAAATAATAAAATAAAACAATGTGGGGGGAAGGTTTAGAAATCTATCTGCCTTTTCATAGAATTCGATAACATGTATATCTTATATCTGCTTATACTGCATTGTGTTTAATTACTAGAAGAATTGAAACATGAATAAACTATTGTTTTACTCAATGTATTTCCACCACTTCAGTGGAACATGTTTATCCAACCTCTTGGGCCAGTTGAGAGAAAAAGCTTATTAGCGAGGTTTTTGCGAGCCGTAAGCAGAAACAGACTCATTTAGCACAATTTCTACCTGCTTTTTGTCAGGAAGGATAATAGGAGAAGTAAACACTTACTTGCTTTTTTTCAAGGAAAGCACTGCAATTTTCCCATCGACTGTCATTTCATACTTCAATTCGGTTTCAAATTTTTCCTGCAAAAATGCACACTCACTGGTAGTTATAAATACACATAGGCCATGTTCCTCTTTTTAATCATTAGCAAACAATGCCCGCTTTCTTTAACAGTAGTATTAGTAATAGCAAATGTCTGCTTCCGGCCTCTTTTAACAAACCAAACAACTTTGCTGCCTGAATTGACAAATTATCTGAGACCTGTATATCCATCCATCTATCCATCCACCCATCTACCCATGCATTTTACAAATATTTTTTGAGTGTGAGTTATACTTGGTCCTGGAAATTCGACTCTAAGGAAGAAAAATTGACATCAACTGTGAGAAAGGGTATAATCTTGTGGAAATACAGACAATAAAAATGATTTATAGGATAAGAGCCATAAATACAAATGCAATGTAGGGGGTCTAACATCTTAAGGTCAGGAAAGGCTTTCTTGAGGAAGTAACATGTAAGCTGAGACGTGAATTAGCCAGGTGACGCAGGGCGGGGAAGTTATTTGAGAAGAAATAGTATGCACACAGAGCCAATGACCTAGAAGATTCTTACTGATGATTTTTGGTCTGGAAGACTTCTCAAGGCTAAATGGAGAACCAGGCACCTGTGTGGCTCCCAAGGATGGGCAGAAGCTGCAGTCCAAGCCTCTCAAAGCTTTAGACAGGAAATCTCAGGTTTCAACACCAAGTGTAGGCAAAATGTATGATGCTCAGGGAGCCTTACCTAAAGTTACCAGAAAGGCTTTGGGAACTGTCAACAGAGCCACAGAAAATTCAGTAAAGACAAATGGGCCTCTCAAACAGAAGCAGCCAAACTTCTCTGCCAAAAAGGTAGCTGAGAAGACTGTCAAAGCAAAAAGCAGGGTTCCAGCCTCGGATGACACCTATCCTGAAATAGAAAAATTCTTTCCCTTCAATCCTTTAGGTTTTGAGAGCTTTGACTTGCCTGAAGAGCACCAGACTACACACCTCCCCTTGGATGGAGTGCCTCTCATGACCCTTGATGAGGAGAGGCAACATGAAAAGCTGTTACACCTGGGGCCCCTGTCACCTCTGAAGATGCCCTCTCAACCATGGGAATCTAATCTGTTGCAGTCTCCAAGTGTTCTGTCGACCCTAGATGTTGAATTGCCACCTGTTTGCTATGACTTAGATATTTAAATTTCTTAACACTTAATAGTTTGTATGTTTTGTATTAATGAAGCAATTCTTTAAAAGAAAAAAAAACGGAAGTTAGGATATGGACAAAACAACAGAAATATGTACTCTAAAGCAGAAAGAAGCCATCATGAAGAAAACAAAGTCTCAGGAATTCAGAAAGGGAAACTATTACCTGGAGCAAACATCATGTAGAAAGGAGAACAGTTTGAAATTGAGATTTTTTTATATACAACAAGAGAGAGAGGAATATACAGAAGTATGTTAAAGAAGATATCATTGGGTACTGAATTCTGGTTCTGTTCTATAAAACAGGGTTAATAACCATGGTTACACTCAACATCTAAAAATTCACAGAGTGCCAGGACATTGTTATTAGGGAAATCTAAACATGGCAGACCAAATATGACTGAGTGTGGTTTCCTTTGCTGGGCTTCACCTTTTCTTCTCTCCTCCCTCTCCTGCCCACAGCAGTGCGGGAGCTCAACGAGGGACAATAGGGAGTTTGAGCCTCCATCAGGAGGATTGTGCAGGGGGTTGCCATCTCCAAGGTCAAGCATTGTGGCCCACATTCCCTTTAAATGATCAATTATTGGAATCTTCTCTGATATCAAAAACTCCTAAATGTAATATGTGGATCTAGATGAGGCGAGGCTACTATAATTCACCTCATGTTTATACAGAAGCTGGAAAAGAGAAGCCTGAGGGTTGAAAATAAGTTCTAGGAAATCATTGTAAGCACTTATTATTCAAGGTTAAGAAAAGCCAGGTGGAATTAAAAATATTAGGAGGATACTAGATATAATCTACCCAGAAGAGCCTTCCAGATAGGCATTTTCTGTCAGCAATGGATTTTTGTGGAGTTTCACCTAAAATTTATTTGATGGTTGTTTTAGAAAAGATTGTTGCTTTTGGAATGAAAGTTTTAGCCAACACTAGCATAGAGATTATAGATGAAGGGAAACAGCAAGAAAGAAAATGAGTCTTTATGAAAGAGGGTGTTCTAGATGATGTTATAACTACTTTCCAAGTAGGAGTCCATGGTGGAGAGCAATGCCTGCTAATAAAAAGTGTAGCCTACTTGTATACAACCTAGGTCCTGAACTATGGGTTAGGAGAGGAAAGATGCACCTTGACTTGGACAGTATCCACTACACGGAAATTATCTGGAGCCCAATGAGTGGGTTAGCTGGTCATAGGGACATATAAATAAACAGTTCCTCCAAGAGAAATACCATCCAAGGGTAAGATTTGGTGGGTGGATTGAGAAGGCCACTGTCCTGGATGTCCCTGCGATGGGAGCAAGAGTATGAAGTCAAGATGATGCCCATGCACACAGCAAATAGCAAAGGAAGTCCTAGAAATGCCAGGGAAGTTTAATGGCAGTAATACAATAGTTGCCATAACATACAGTAATCTGAGGCTTCCAGAAACCCTGGTGGACCAAGCTAAGGCCTAAACTTGTTCCCAGTATAAGGAAGGTACTTGCTGCCAGATACTCTATTCTGTGACATGAGCCAACAGCCTGGCAGTTTTGGCCTCTATGAAAGTGTATGTGCTCTATAGGCAGAATCCTGAGAAGATAAAGGTTAACTTTGAATGTTAAGTTCCCAACATCAGGGACCTTAATTAAGTAGTTATTGAATATATTTCTACAAAAATACATTGGTAATATATTCATTACATTAATTAATTCATTTGTCCATTCATTCATTTGCTTATTTATTCATTTGCTCATTTATTCAACAAATATTCATTGAGCTTTTCTTACATCATGCATATAAAAACATAACAAAAATATAATAATGAAAGAACATGCAAGTTTCTACTCTGGCCTGGATTATTCCCTCCAGAAAATTTTTCACAGGACTATATCATGATGCCAGTCATGATGAAGTCAGAGGGTGGGCCATGCTCTTGGCACAGCTGACAGGTAAAGCTGGTGCCTCTGGTCTCAGGACCAGTAGAGGGCACAGTTGATTAGTAAGTATATTGTTGATAGCGCTGCTCCAAACATTGGGGTACATGTGTACTCCTGTATCCTTTGGATAAATCAACAATAGCCAAATTATGTAAAGAGCCCAGACATCCATCAACTGATGAATGGGTAAAGAAGATATGGTGTGTGTATATATATATACACACACAATGGAAAACTTCTCGGCGATGAAAAAGAATGAAATATTGCCATTTGCAACAACATGGATGTACCTGGAGGGTATTATGCTAAGTGAAATAAACCAGTCAGAAAAAAATATATGTTTTTATTCATATGTGGAATTTTAGAAACTTAACAGAAGACCATAGGGGAAGGGAAGGAAAAGTAAGTTACAAACAGAGAGAGAGGCAAACCATAAGAGACTCTTATACAGAGAAAAAACTGAGGGTTGATGGGTGTGGGAGGTTGGGGGAGCAGAGAAAATGGGTGATGGACATTGAGGGGGGCACTTGTTTGGATGAGCACTGGGTGTTGTATGGAAGTGATGAATCACAGGATTCTACTCTCAAAGCCAAGACTACACTGCATACACTGTATGTTACCTAATGTGACAATGAATTATTTTTTAAAAATAAAAAATATGAAAAAATAATAGTAAGTATACAAGTCCTCCTTTTCCCTGCTTTGGTAATTATTAATTTGATGGAGACTGAATATACATCTACAGAATGTAGAGATCCCTTCCGTCACATGCATCCCAAATTCTAGATATTTCAAATGATTGCTAACTCACTCTCTGCACAAGGAAGACAAATCGCCCAACCCAGAATACACGAGGATAACGTCTAAGAACTTGGCTTATTTATATAAAATGGTGTTCTGACTGACCATAAGCCACATGTGAACAAAAAGAGAAGATTGTATGTCAGGGAAAAGAAGGTTCCTGCTGCGTGTTAGATAGATAAGGAGGCTCTGGTGTGGCGTGGCAGACCTCAGCCAGCCTGACAGGACAGAACTGAAATATCACACATGCAGGAGCGTGGGACCTTATACTTGTAGGCAAAACACGTTTATGGGGACATGACGAGAAGCAACATGGTATGCTGGCCACCTAAAATACAGGACATCAGTTAAACCTGAATTCCAGATAAAGTGAATAATTTAAAAGACTTTTTTTTGTTTTTTATTTATTTTTGAGGGACAGAGAGAGACAGTGCAAGCAGGAGAAGGTCAGAGAGAGAGGGAGACACAGAATCTGAAGCAGGCTCCAGGCTCTGAGCTGTCAGCACAGAGTCCAATGTGGGGCTCGAGCCCAGGAACCATGAGACCATGACCTGAGCCAAAGCCAGACGCTTAACTGACTGAGCCACCCAGGTGCCCCAAAGTGAATAATTTTTAAATACAAGCACTACCCATACAATATTGGATATCGCTTATACTAAAAAAAAAAAAAAAAAAAAAAGCATTCATTGTTTATCTGACATTCAGTTTTAACTGGGTGTCCTGCATTTTTATTTGCTAGAATCTGGAGATTCTGCATACACAGTAGTCCAGGAACTGCAAGAATGAGCACTAGACATCTGTGACGAGGCAAAGGAGGTGAGATTCTGAAACATCAGAGCATGGGAAACATTGGCAGGGAAAAGCAGATGAATGCTTTGGAATGTTTCCTTAGCCAGGAATTGCTTTTAATGGTTTGATCACATTCTTGCTGGGTGGAACATAAAGGCATCAACCAGCCCCTGGGAATCTCAGTGCTAGCCGAATAATACCAAAAGGTAAACATGATTGAGTTACATGTATTTGTGCGAAGGCTGGACGCATTCAGAGCTCACCCTGTTACATTCTTCAAGGCTAATGACATGTTACCTCCTACTGTCTACAACTGAAGGCAGCAAGGAGAATCTTGCAAATATACTACACGAAATGATAAAAATAAAAATAAAATTCACCATACAAAGGAACACTAAAGCATTCAAATCGTTTAGGCATATTTCCCTTCGATTCTCTAGGAGTTTAGTGTAATGTTTTTATTCCTCCAAAAGGTGAGATTGATGTGTTCTGTGGGACTTCTTTGAATCGATGAACATTTATGGAATACCTTCCACAGGACAGAGGTTGAGAGGTGAGGGTGAAGGAGGGGCAGAGGCATGTTAAAGATATAAAAACACTTTTTTTTACTGACTTGGGCAGCTTCAACCCAGACGAGAAGATTAAACTTACTCTCACAGACACGTGACAGACACACACACACACAGCATAATGATACTGAAATCAATATTAAGAGAAAATCAAGAACCAAATGGTATAAAACTGACCATTCCTGAAGCATGACTCCAGGTAAGGGACCTATCGGTACTAAACTAATATTCCATGATGACTTTATGAAGAATATAAGATGGACTGGGAGTTATATAGAAAGAGAATATGTTAAGTAGGAACAAATGTCCATAAGAAAGAGCAGAGAGATGGAAAGGAGCACATTATTAAGAAAGGCCTTGAGATTACCAAAGCTGAAAAAAAACGAGGTTGTGTTGAGAAGCAGAAAGGAAACAAAATGGCTTCAGAAACCATTACATTAAGCAAAAGAGCCATGATGATCAGTCAGAGGTAGAAGGGGATGAGTTATATAGAACAGTGCCATTGAATAATCCTGAGCAGGGAGTTAATAATTGCATCCTGCTTTGCTTTCCACATAAGTTTTCTATAAATAGCCATAGAAGATAGGCATTGCTATTATTATCTCAATTTTAAGACCAAAAATTAAAGTTCATCACTGTCTAAATTAACAGAGAAAATTAACAAAGTTGTGAATATAAACAAGTCTTCTGAATTCAGATCCTTTACACTTTGACTATGAATCAGGAAAAGATAAGGTTTATATTTGCAAATCCAGTTGTGGACTAGGTAAATAATGTATTTGTGATAAATATCAAGCACATTGTATCAACTCCATCTATCTACTCAGTTCTTCCAAAAAATTAAGATTAATAATCTAGTAGGTACCAGAAATTATTCTATAGTTTTTTCATCAAAATAAATTGTTCAAAAGCTTAAATTTATAGGGAATTCACTTTAAAACACTGGACATGTCTTAAATTTTCTCAAAATGTTCAGAGAATATTTTGCATTTTTAAGAGAATACTGGAAAGCATTTGAAGAAAGCCATACTGATGAGGAATCCAGTGCAGATAGGTCCCATTTAAATTTAACAGAAACATTTTGATGAGAGAGGATAATTTCGATAAACAGGGTCTCCTATGGGTTCCGCTGTTATAAACATGTTTCCTTTGAAGAAATCATCTTTGGGGAAGCTTATCCAGTGGGGGGGGGGTACTCCCAGTGAGTTGCATCTTACAATATATCTACAAGTTATTATTTATGTCTCATTCATCTGTATTTTTCCTGTCTCCCAGCAAATGACTTCTGAGTGCAGGTAATGAGAAAACCGTTGAATGGATCATCAGGTTTTAGCTTTCATCTTTTGACTGAGACTGTGTTGTTTCATTAAGTAGTAAGAACTATACAAACTTTAGTAACTTTCTCCTTAGAGAAGACAAAGGTAAATTTCATGTTTTATTACAGTAATCCATCTTAATTTAATATGCATATATATGTATATACACATTACTTGATCCACAATATTTTACTTCCTACTTTAGTTTTGTTCATGGTTTTGTTTGTGCATGTGTATGTAGATATACAGATGATCAATAAGTAGATAATAGATAGATGAAATAAGTTGTATCTAATTTCTTCAGAAATACACAGAATTAGAAATTACCATAAAAGTATTAAAGTTTACTCTCTGTGTGACCTTGGGCAGTTTATTTCAACTGTCAGAACCTTAATCTGCAAAATAGGCTCATAATAGAACACTGGGTTATTGTGAAGATTATTAAAAATAATATAGGTCAAATAACAAATGAAAATGTTTATATAGAAGTATAAATATGTGTATATATTTATATAATAGTTATATATCTATATGTACACCATATGTAAATATATGCATATTTTTTCAAGACTCTTTGTTAAGTCAAAAGATGTACCTGTTTTGCTCCCTCCTCAACCTCTCTTTTCTGTAGTGAATGAAGTCTTCTGGGAAAAACCACTTCATAATTTCTTACTCCAGAGAGTTCCTTTATAGCATTCACTGAGGAGGGAAAAAAAGGTAAGAGAAGATTGAGGGAAGCAGGACAGATAAACAAGCTGGCTAGTAATAATGAGCCTTATTGCATTTTTGCAAAATGTCACATACAGAGGCTTAACTGTATACAGAGTGACTTAAGGGTAGAGATAGACAAAATTAGAAACCCACTCTTCCTCTCAAATCTTTAACTTATATCTTCACATACATCCCCACTAAAACTTAAAAGTGTTTCTCTATTTGGTGAAAATATTTTTGGGGATTTTTCCATTTCTCTTTGCTACCTTGAATCATCTGTAGAGGAACGCAGCAAGCAGCACGGGCAATAGCCAGTCCAAGAAGACAGAAACCAAACTAATCTTTAAGATGCTAATCAATGTCAGCACAATTGAGTAGACGTACTCTGAAAGCTACACAGTGTTACAAAAATGAAATCCATATTGTATGCCATTTCTGATTCTAATTTTTTTTGTATTTTCCAATAGCAAAATTTTACACTAGTGAAGAAAACTATGACACAGTAATAAAGCTCCAATACCAGCTCCATAGAATGCTTGGCTTTTGCAATACAGGTAAATTCATTTTTGCATACAAAGCATGAACAGGATAAAAATTAGAGAAGCAAACAACTAGAACACTATTGCTGCTCTGGAAGGAAAATTTGAGCCTGGAGTCATAGTGAAAGGCCATTAAACAGTTATCTCATCCAACCTTCTATCTACATTTTGAATTCTCATCTCAGCATTGTTTCTGCAAGTCATTTTTGAGATGAATTCAGTTTTCCCCAAACTAACACTGAATTTTCTGTTTTATTTTTTAAATTCCCCACTTGATCAAGGCCTTCCTCTGTATAGAATAGTGTCTAAGCAAATGTCAGTAGATCAGCTCTTTGGTTTCTGAAGGGGCTACCGGTCCACCCAGAACATAGATGGCAGTAGGAACCCAAAATCAGGGTCTGGGTCCAGGCTGGCAATGTACAAACTCTGTGGGCTGGAAGGGCGTTAGTTCTCTGTGTTATGACTAGAGTGCTCTCTAAAGACAATCTCGACTAATTAAAGTACCCAAACCTAAATTCTATGCTAATATAAATTTATATTATTTTTGATCTTTTAACAAATAACATTGAGGCGCCTGGTTGGCTCAGTCAGTTGAGCATCCGATTTTGGCTCACGTCATGATCTTGCAGTCTGTGAGTTGGGCCCCACATCAGGTTCTGTGCTGACACCTCAGAGCCTGGAGCCTGCTTCAGATTCTGTGTCTCTCTCTCCCTCTGCCCACCTCAGTGCTCTTTCTCTGTCTCAAAAATAAATAATGTTAAAATTTTTTTAAACTTTTTTTAATGTTTTTTATTTATTTTTGAGAGACAGAGAGAGACAGTGGGAGCAGGGAAGGGTCAGAGAGAGAGGGAGATACAGAATCTGAAGCAGGCTCCAGGCTCTGAGCTGTCAGCACAGAGCCCGACGTGGGGCTCAAACCCATGAACCATGAGATCATGACCTGAGCCAAAGCCGTGTGCTTAACTGACTGAGCCACCCAGGTGCCCCCCCAAAAAAGTGTTTTAATTGAGTATTTTTTGTTAGTCATCTTGGATGACTTGTATACTTATTCCAATGAGGCACCAGAGAATATTTTTTTAAATGTTCTTTAGAAACTAAAGCAGAAACTTTAAATTTTTTAGCATTTATTTATTTTTGAGATAGAGAGAGACAGAGCATGAGTGGGGGAGGAAGAGAGAAAGGGGTGACACAGAATCTGAAGCAGGCTCCAGGCTCTGAGTTGTCAGCAGAGAGCCCTATGCAGGGCTTGAACTGTGAGATCTTGATCTGAGCCGAAGTCGCTCAACTGACTGAGGCACCCAGGTGCCTTTTAAGCAGAAACTTTAAAAATTCCTAGTTATGTCCATATTCTTTTACCATTTTAGGATGGCTAAATGCACTTGACCGCTTAGGAGCCATTTACATCTTACTTTGAAGGATAGTAAAAGTAATCCAATTGGCCAAAAACTCAGTAGGTGAAAAACGGGTCATTAAAGGGGTGCAATAGCTTTTCTTTCAATGACTTGAGATTTACTCTTAAAAACATTTCGAGAAGATTTAAAATTGTGGAATCAACCCTAGAATACTGGGACTTTGGGTTTAGTTCTAATTTTTTAATTGTTTTAAAAGATAGAAGGTTAAATGATCTTGAAGGATAGTTCATGTAGCCTACAGTTTTACGCAAATAAATATAGAATTATCTATAATCTCTTTGAAGAGATGATAACTTGAATAAAGTTTTCATTGGTTTTAATAAAATAAGTCTAATTACACAGATAAGACTTCAAGAGCTACATAAGATACCTCAAGAACTTGCTGTTGCAGAGATAATCACTGGGCATTTTTATTTCTAATTAATTTTTTAAAGGAAAATAATATTAGCTATTAAAACAATTTATAACAGAAATTTAAAAGTCTAAAGGAACATTAAATCAGTCATTTTCTTAATACTGAGTTGAAATTTTCATAATTATCATAATTATTTCAAAATAACGAGATGCCAAGAGGTTAAGAAAATTACTCTTGCCACAAATTAACCGATGGTATTGACACAATTCCCTGAAGCTTCTTGTAAACCTGTAACACCAAACAAGCGTACCATAAGGTAACCACATGCTGTCTCGTGGATTATGTCCAATCAATGCAATTAGTCCCATTAAGGTGGAGTTCACGAAGCCGTATATTCACCAATGTGCAACCACAGTTACCCTTCTAAAAATGCTGTTTGAAAATTGGTTTTCATCTATAATACACTATTCCAAGAGTAACTATTAGCCCAAGTTCTCCTTGGGTCATAAAAATAATAACTAGCCAACTGATTCTTTTTATAAAAGCGAAAAACGATAGCCCACACACATCACCCTTTCAGAAGGGGTAAGGGAAACAGGCCATACAACCAACGCAAGTTTTCTTGACATACACACTCATCTCCATGCTCTAGTTAGTATCTAAATCTTAATGTTTCATGAAATCAGAAATTGCCAATTGACTTAAATATGAAGTCAAATATGTACATTAGTGGAGAAATTTACTTCCAACTCTTTGATGCCTGTACACTTCCATACAACAAATAAAATATATCAACAAATAAACCAGAATACTTTTTAAAAAGCCCCTGGGAGGGTATCTGGGTGGCTCAGTCAGTTAAGCATCTGACTTTGGCTTAGGTCAGGATCTCATGTTTTGTGAGTTCAAGCCCTGAGTCAGGCTCTATGCTGACAGCTTAGAGCCTGGAGCCTCCTTTGGATTTTGTGTCTCCTTCTCTCTATGATCTCTCAAAAATAAAATAAATGTGCCCTCTCTGTCTCTCAAAAGTAAAATAATTTTTTTTAAAAATTAACCAAAAAAAGCCTCTGGCAACCTCTCACTTTCTGCAGTTTGAAAGCAACAGATTGTCGGCTCTTCCCAAATTCTTGCAACACAGAACATCCTCTAAAGGAAACAAATAGAATTTCTCCTATGGCTCTTAGTTTTGTGGAACCAAGAAGGTCCCTGAAAGAATGAGATTCAAATGATAACAGGTCACACAGCAGATACACAACAGACCTAAATCTTGTTTGGCTCAATCATCCTTCAGGCTGATAGGAATGAGGCAGCCTCCTCCCAGCTGAATAACGTCAGGCTAATTATTTGGAAGCCCGTGGAACAAACACAACTGCCATCTAGGGATTATATAGATCCGAAATGTAACACAATATGCTTCTACTAATTCATTTGAGTACTTGCTTTCTCTTTCTCCCACAGAACTCACATGGTGGATTACTTCTGACTTGCAAAACGACATCAAGAAAAAATAAATCTATTATTTTGGATTACGTTAGATACTTATTTTAGTGTATATTAGTTTTAGAACAGTTAATAATCATTGGCAAGATTAATACAAAAGATACTGGTCTGGATTGCTACATTCTTTTTTAATATGTTTAATATGTTTAATCGGGGCAATTTTGGAGCGTAGCACATTTGTACATAAACTTGGCATTTTCGTTTTTGATCAAATCTGTTCCTAATTGTTTAAAGAATGTCTTTCCAAACTAAATGCATGATTTTAAGCCCTGGGCCACAGTTTATTCAATATTGACCAGATCTGGGCTACACTGCACACTCTCAAACTCTGGTGATTTTAAGCTCAGTGTAGTAAAAGTGACTACAAACACGGAGGAAAAACACATCTTAATTAAATCTATCATTTTGGCTATTAAGATTAAATTTTATAATTTAATATCCTTTTGAGGCTCATCTAGCCACCTTAAGAAGATAAGAAAGAACTGCTCATTTGAAACAAAATCATTTTTTAAAGTACCATACCCTCTGGATATCTTGTTGAAATATATTAAAGAACTTTCTCTTTTGTCAGTGCACTTACATCTCAGCCCCAAACCACTGTCACATCCTTTTAAATGTTTGGTTTTTTTCCTATGATGAAATCCTAGAAGTTATTTCTCTCAGGGGATTGTGAAGCACGTACAAACAGCTGGCCTAATTATACTTCATTCTTTTATTTCATGTACAAGGAGATTGGGCACAAGTCATGGTCCCAGGTGCATATACATATATATATTTTTTGATTGGTGGGTGCAGATCAACAAAAACGAAGAGATGAGAAAATGAGAATTGCTTTTTAATTTTTCACATTCTGGCTGGGAAATAAATCCATGTAGGAATAATATCAGTGGGAATAATGCTCATTGCCATGGAGACGGTTTTGAAAATACAAGATGGAAGATAAAGAGAGAAGGCTGCTCTCTGTTCAAGATAGAAGACGAGGGGGTAATTGTTAGTCACCTTGTTCTCACAAGAGATCCTGCAGAACCTCTGTCCCCGCCACCAAATACTTGAAGACGTCACAATTTTAGGCATGGTTTCTAAAAAAGTTATCTCTTGGTGCCATGTTGTGAATGCAAAGACGGGGGAGGAGAAGCAGCTGGTATGCCCAGTTATTGTACTGTAAAGCCTGTCATGTGGGTGGACTCCAAGGTTAGCTGTTAATGAATCCTGCTCAGTCTTTAATCTATCTGTTCAATAAAGCTATTCCCCAAGCAAGTCTTATGCTCCAACAAAGTGAGGGCTCCCAAAGAATTTTTAGGGATAGCACTTTTGGAGAATGTAGGCAAAGAAGATTTCTCTTAAGTTTGACTCCCAAAGTAGGAATTTAAGCTCATAACTTAAATGCCTAGTATAATTCCATATGTAATGATATTAAGTAAAATGTTCACAAGCCTGAGAAACCAATCAGAAATGGTGGGGAGGTGGGTGGGGAGAATTACTTTTAATGACAAAGTAGGGAGAGAGTACAAGAGAGAAGAGAATCTCTCCCTCCCTAACCCTATACTTCTTGTTGATGATCTGTTCCCATTCCTATGTCTCTGCAAGCACTCTAAAACCCAAGAAAACATTGACTAGGAAAAATTCCCATGCACCGCAGCTAATGTGGTGACTTAAGTAAGTTCTAGAAATAGAAATAAATTTTAAAAAAAATGTGTTACCCAATCTAATTTAACCAACATCGAATTGGTGAATTTCTCAGAAATGGAGAAACATTCTGGAAGTGATTTATTATTGGGAAGCAAAATTTCTCTCCTTTTGAATTCTTAAATGTTTGATAACCGGCAAAATAGAAAGGAATGATCAATTTAAGCTTAATGGTAACATTGTTTTGATAGAGAAATAGCACAATGCTTTATAAATATCAAGCTGGTCAACTACTGATTCCTAATTAGTCATATTTATTATCACCACTAATGGCAGGACTAAACATAAAACGTGTACTCAAAAGGAACAGAACAAACCAAACTGGCCCCTATAATAGCAGCAGATACTTTCTGAAAGCCTTGTGCCCAGCTAGTCAAATCCACTACATCTTTACTGCTCTAAAAATGACAAGTGGGATTTGATGAATTCCACTTTTTGACTCGAAGATCACATTCTCTGCTTCAGTGAAGCTGTATGGAGTTTTCCCTTTGCTGGCTATGTATTCTCAGATCGGACATAGGAAGACCGATTCAAGACATCTGCTTCCCTCTCCTTTACAATGAGTCTTCCCGTCAGTCACAGCCCCCCAGACTAAAACCAGCCTAACTGGTTAGTAAAATTGGTTAAACAACAACAACAACAACAACAAAAAACCTATTGAGAGAAGATGAAAAGCAAGCAGTTCCCTGGCACATCTAATCGAAACTGAAAAGGAATTAAACACTGACCTGGAGCTGGTGAAAGGAGGAAAGTGGCCGTCAGAAGAAGCCCCTGGAGCATGTTGGGCGCGCCCAGGGCCATAACGCCTGCCCTTCTCCCTCAAGGTGCGCTGCCTGGTCTGTCCCTGCCTCCTCTCGAGTGAGCCAGACTGAAACTCCCGGGTTCATTCTTGTCTCTGCTTCAGGAAGTGTTTACTAAAGGTGTTGCACAACCCCGAAGCTGTGGTCCCGCGGCACTGGCGTGCCAGGAGGAAGTTCAGGCTGCCTCCTGGTTTTCAGACTCCTTTACCAGAAGCTATTGTTTCTCTTTCCTGCTTCCCCACATTCCCCGCTCTGAAGTAGTACATTTCCAGTTTATTACTATCGCCCAAATAGCTACCTTGGGATAACTGGCTTTGATAGACCTAAGTGTGCACAGTTATTATGTATGTTATAAATACACATACATGTTTATATATGCATTTGCTATGTTGGCAACAAGTTTTGGGGAATGGTATTCTTCCCTTGCATACATATGCAGTTCAGCGAAGCAATTTTGAATCTAATCCAATTATGACAAAAAATCTCCTTTCCAGTTATCTTTGTATTCTACTCTCACACAATGGTGCTCTCCGGGAACTTGAACCATTCTGAAATAAGAATGTAGGACAACACAAGTTCAAGGTTCTTCAGATCCCCAAGGGGATTGGTGGTAATGAGGCTGAGTGGACATGTCCAGCTAGAACACTGTATACCTCACTAAATAACTCATGGTGAGTTTCCTAAGTTCTAGGTCCTTGACACTTATAATCATATTCATTCTTATGACACTTCTGTATGATAAGTGCCATCTTACCCCTATTTTGTTGTTTAGGAAACTGAGATTTAAAAAGATAAAAGGTTCAGGGGCACCTGGGTGGCTCAGTTTGTTGAGAGTCTGACTCTTGACTTCAGCTCAGGTCATGATCTCATGGTTCATGGGTTGGAGCCCTGTGTTGGGCTCTGCACTAATGGTGTGGAGCCTTCTTGGGATCCTCTCTCCCTGTCTCTGCCCCTCCTCACTTTTCAAAAGAAATAATCTTTTTTAAAAAGCCACTTTAAAACAAAAAGATAAAAGATTCAAAAGATTACGACTCAGCTGTCCTCCTTTATATAGTAAGTAAGAATAAGAAGTTTGCTCAGAGGCGCCTACGCGGCTCAGTTGGGTAAGCATCCCACTCTAGATTTCCGCTCAGTTCATGATCTCAGGGTTCCTGGGTTCAAGCCTCAAGTAGGGCTCTGCCTGCTTGGGATTCTCTCTTTCCCTGTTTCTCCTCCGCACTCTCTCTCTCTCTCATACACACACACAAAATAAATAAACTTAAAAAAAAAAAGTTTTCCCAAAGTCATTTATCTAGTAAGTGGCAGAAGTGGAATTTGAACTTAGTATTTTCTGAGCTCTTAGTCACACATTCTAACAGCTGATTTATATACTCAGTCTTATTTCTATTAAGAAATTATGTGTATATAGAAATATATATATTCCTATAGAATACACCTTCTATGCAATAATCCTGAGGTTATTACTATTATTAAATTCATTCTTGGTCCACGAAAATCAGGCATTATTCTATGGACTCTGATGATATGTTTGTAATAGAGTGATTTCGGTGAAAAGAGATTTCTCAAAATGCCATCTAGGCAAGCAGCAGATTTTTAAATCTACTTACTGAGCATTTCAGCTATAGGATTAGGAATCTCCCAGATTTCTTTTCTTTTGATCTAAGTTCTAATACTTTGTCTTTTTCGGGGAACAGAAAGTTTATACCCACCTTTTAATCATTACATGATTTCCCCCATTAATTCTATGTGCATTCATTACTACCAATAAGGTGAAAGACCCTGGGATCACAGTTGAAAATCTGATCATTCCCCCTGAGACACTTAGGGCCTGGTGAGGGAGATAGGCAAGGACGTTTCCCATGAAGATGTGTAAAGTGAGTGCTGCCTGTACATCATGATACACTGCTTCTGGCTTGGAAAGAGGCAGGCATGGGGATCAGAGGCTACCCTTAGAAGGGCGAGGAAGACTTCCTGGAGGCAGGAACAATGAGGTCAACAAAAAATTAACTATGAGAAAAAATGAGGAGGTAATGTCATGCTGGTTTATGGTAATGCTTTAGCGTCGTTGGAGCAAAGAGTACCCGGAGGAATGGGAAGAGATCCTACTAAAGATAAACAAGTTCATGTCTGGCTTTTTCCCTGTAAAGAATGGACACCACTGATAGGTTCTAATCAGTGTGGCAACTTGCACATTTGCCCATTTAAGTGGGTGGTACATTGGATATGAAGAATGATCTCAGTCTGCATAGTGATGCGTGTGGCATTTTTAAACTGGCAATTATCCTTCAGTTCTCTTTAAATCTGTAGTCACACCATGCCTTTCCAGCTATCATTCCCAGAAGTTTTGGTCAGTCTGCATAGTCTAGAATTATATTTATAGCGCCCTCAAATGTCAAATCATTTATACAAATCTCTAAATGAATTTTATTCTCTATTTTCCTCGTTATTTCTTGGAAGATGTATGGAGCAAACATAAAAGTTGAATTTTTTTAAGTATGCATTTTCATAGAGAGAGAGAGAGAATGCATGCATGCGTGTGGGGGAGAGGCAAAGCGAGAATCCCTAGCAGGCTCTGCAGAGAACCAGATGCAGGGCTCCATCTCACAAACTGTGAGATCATAACCTGAGCTGAAACCATGAGTCAGATGCTTGACAGACTGAGCCATCCAGATGCCCCCAAAATTGGATTTTGACATTTAGTTTAATTTTCCCCTTTGTTTCTTTGTGATAGAACTATGTTACTACTTAATCTTTTATCATCATTATTGGTCAAACTCTTTGCCAGAACAGAAAACAAATGGCAGAAAGAATAGTTACATGAGTAAGCCACATACATTTCATAATATACCCAGCTCAGAGTAATGCGATACAGTGTGAAAAAGCACATGCTAGCACTCAGAGACTGTGATAAACTATATTGATCAATGGTGTCATACTAGTTATATATAATATATGATATAGGTATATGTCCTATACACATGCTTGTATTATTCTCTGAGAGAGTGGATTCATGCAGTAACACAGGTAAGAACTAAAATACTAGTTTAGGATCTGTTACATGTAGACAGTCCAGTTGTTAATTAAAAAAAAATATTGGTCTGGAACCAAGCTAGGGATCTATTTCAAAGAATGATAAATTACATGCATTGAGTTTTTATATGTGAATTAACATTTTTTAAAAAATTTTTAATGTTTTATTTATTTTTGAGAGAGAGACAGTGTGAGCAAGGGAAGATCAGAGAGAGAGGGAGACACAGAATCTGAAGACAGGCTCCGGGCTCTGAGCTAGCTGTCCGCACAGAACCTCATGCAGGGCTCGAACCCACGAATCATGAGATCATGACCTGAGCTGAAGGTGGACCCTCAACCAACTGAACCACCCAGGCACCCCGTGAATTAACATATTTTTATCCTCACAATTTTCTTGTGAACTATGTAATAATTCTAATGTCATTTTTAAAAAACAATGCACTAAGATAAAAAGATGTGAAGCAAAACCATGGAGTTATTCTGCAAAAGAAGCAAGATTTAGACCAAAGCAGCATAGCAAAAGGGGCAGACCTATATATGCCCATCTATACGACCTCTTGAATTCTCTGGCCTAGCACAATCTCTAATAAGTTTCTGTGGATGAATAAAGTTGTATGCTACCTTGAATTATTATTTTATTCATAAAAATGAATCTCTACTATTAGATTTCAAAATAGAGGTTAAAAACCATGTCATAGTCTTTACTGTTGATTTCTACAATCTCATGCATCCCAAATCCTTAAAGAACTTCTTTAATCTATTTTTTTACTTAAAGTTTAGCTAACATACAGTGTAGTATTGGTTTCAAGAGTAGAATTCAATGATTCATCACGTACCTACAATGCCTAGTGTTCATCACAAGTGCTCTCCTTAGTACCCATCATCCATCTAACCCATCTCCCATTCACCTCCCTTCATCAACCCTCTGTTTTTTATCATTAAGAGTTTCCTATGGTTGGTTTCCTTCTCTTTCCTTCCCCCCTCCCCATATCTTCATCTGTTCCATCTCTTAAGTTCCACATATGAATGAAATCTTGTGATAATTGTCCTTTCTCTGATGCATTCTAGCTCCATACACACCATTGCAAATGGCAAGATTTCATTCTTTTTGATGACTAAGTAATATTCCATTATAGATGGATAGATAGATGATAGATAGATAGATAGATAGATAGATAGATAGATAATATTTTCTTTATTCATTCATCAGTCAATAGACATTTGGGCTCTCTCCATAGTTTGGCTATTGTTGATAATGCTGTTATAAACATTGAGGTACATGTCCTCTTAGAATCTGTAGTTTTGCATCATTTGGGTAAATACCCTAATAGTGCAATTGCTAGGTTATAGGGTAGGTCTATTTTTAGTTTTTTGAGGAACCTCCATACTGTTCTCCAGTGTGGCCGCACCAGTTTGCATTCCCACCAATGGTGCAAGAAGGTTCCCCTTTCTCCATATCCTCACCAACACCTGTTGTTTATTGTATTGTTAATTTTAGCCACTTTGATAGGTATGAGGTAATATCTCATTGTGGTTTTTACTTATATTAATTACTTTGCAAAAAATTCTTTCATTACAACTATTACAGGGACCATGAATATCACATAACATATGATTTGAGGACATGGTCCCTTACTCCTATTGAGTTAAACACATGTCACATTATCCCTGTGCCCAGGAGAGAGCTCCTCTAGTGCTATTCCTGCTCCATGTATACTAATTTATAACAATTCTATGGATTGAGATTGCAGTCACCTTACAAGAGATTCCCAATTATTAATCCACAGAAATAACATTTTTCTAATAGGATGATTGGGTATTTTTGTTCAGAAAAAAGTTAGGCTTTCCAAATTCACATTGCAAGATATTATCAGAATAGAGATTTAGATGGCTACTACTAAAAACAATAATAATGGTAATAGCTAATTTTCCGAACACTTACTAAGTACCAGAAACCTGGCTAATGCGTTAAATAAGTGAGCTCCTTTATTTCTCAAAGAAACCTGACAATTTCAGTAGTAGATGCGGCTGTGTTGTTGTATCATGAGGAAGAGTATAGGATCTTGAGTGGGAAAATAGAGGTTCAGGTCCTACTCTGCCACTTACTGTATTATACTGGGAATATAACTTTCTCTTAAACCTTGATTACAGATAAAGTTAAGTTCCAAAGTCATATAACAGGTAACTTCTAACATTCTGTTTCACTGGAGTTTACAAGGATCAAAGGCTATTATGTATTTGAAAAGCATTTTGTAGAGTGCTGACAATATTGACCCCATATTTGACCCTCCATCTTGTTCATGTTCATGAGATGACCTCCCTTGGGCTACATGTTCCAGGCCCCTTGGACATTAATGTAGATCCCAACAGAAATGCAGGCAGGCTTATTCTGGTCTTCCCTAAAGTTGAGATTATAGAGGTCCTCCCCACTCCTGTGCACCAATGGCACCACAAGGTCTGTTAAGTGTTAGCTATCAAGTAAGTGTTATGTGGACCCTTTGACTTCACCACATACCCTCTGCATATCCCCTCACTTTATAAAATCTGAAGACAAAAGTCCGGACTTTGTTGGGAATGGCCGTACCACTGTCCGGATCATCATTCACCAAATGTCCCCATCAGTAAGTTACTCTGAATAGAACTGTGTGTAAACTGTATGCAGTGTCTTGCTTTGTGTTTTGATCTCCAAGTGGCTTCTCAGTTTGGAGGTTACTCTACCGCCTCCCCTCCATCTTCCAGCCAGCCAGGAAATGGACAAACAAAACAAGCATGGCCAAAATGTCCCTTCCCTGGGGAAAGCCTCTTGTCTTTGGGGAAAATCCCAAGCTCAGACCTCTGGAGAATAATCTCCTCTGAGCCCACTGGTGTAAAATAAACCTCCTGCCTTCCAAGATCTCTGAGTGCCACTTGGTTTTTCCGCTGGGTGATCCAGACCAGAGTCTGTAACATTTGGCCACTTCCATTTGGAGAGACTTGACCCAGTTTTTTGACCACTTTAGACCAGCACATGAGTACAAGGATGCCCCCAAAAGCCAAAGGGATTGTTAGATATCTTATCAGAAATGGTGGGGAAAAGGATGGAAGGGAAAATGGAAAGTGAACAAACCATTGCTGCAGTCATTCGACCATTGTTCTGTGCATTACAAGACATCACAGGAAAGGAATTACCAAAGACAACATTTTAAGAGTGATCTCCCTATCTCTTTGCTTGTAATCTTTGCTTTCAACACTGCCTTAGGAATGTTCAATTTAAAATACCCTACGCAGTGAATCCTTTAAGTTCAGTCACAGATTTGGGGACCCAGGTGGTACCTCTGTCCTAACCCCTTAGAGTTCCCCCAGCTCCTAGGAGGCCATGCAGTGGGCAGCTACAGCTCACGTGGTCCAGCTCATCTATGTTGCAGGAGAACCTAGTGGTGAGGGGCACAGGAGAATCCTGCTTGTCACCTGATGTGTCTGGTCTATGCACCTCGATTCTCTAAACAGGCTCAGTGGCCACATTGGACCTTTCAATCAGAGAGCTCCTTCAGACAGCTGAGTGGCAATTACTCTACAAATCAGCTTTTGGGTTCTGCCCCTATCGCAAGCAGCGGGGGGAAGGGAGATCTCTGGGGAAGCGTTTCAAGGGAATACCCCATTTTAAAAAAGAGAGAGAGAGAGAGAAAGAGCAAGAGAGAGAGAAAGCCCCCTTTGGTAAATAGACTGGTAGACTGAATATTTCTGTTCAAGCAGAGCCTAGAAATCCCCAGATGAAGAATGTAAAAGAAAGTTTTAAGAAGATTACACTGAGGATGATTTTAACACTCAAATGGCCTAAATGAGGATGTTTTAAAAAAATACCTAATGGTGCCTACATGAACCCAACTTGAGAAAGCCAGCTATTAGACTAAACAATCTCAATGGATGTATATTTTGATTGGTACTTGGAAGCTTCTAAACATACTCACAGGAGGAAATAGAACCAAGCAAGTATATCAACCTATAATTTCTTTTGGGTTGCAACTCAATTCCTTGAGGTTTTGAAAGCAACTGTCCTTATCTTGCCAATTTTTGCAAAAACTATAAACGAGGCCTAAGAAACAATACAATTTTTCAACTTTTCTGGGAACTCTTATCTAGATCATTCCCCATTCTTAAGACTGAAATTTTTAAAAAGGGAAAATGGGTACTTTTAAAATACAAAAGGCCAGAAAAGCATCTGATGAGGTTTTGGACATGATGGTGGAGCAGTTCAGAGCTGAAGGCCAAGAAAGAATTCTTAAGACATCTTTGGTGGAAAAAAAAAAAGGCGATTTTTTTTAATGTTTTATTTATTTTTGATACAGAGAGAGACAGAGTATGAGAGGGAGAGGGTCAGAGAGAGAGGGAGACATAGAACCTGAAGCAGGCTCCAGGCTCTGAGCTAGCTGTCAGCACAGAGCCTGACGTGGGGCTCGAACCCACAAACGTGAGATCTGACCTGAGCCGAAGCCGGAGGCTTAACCGACTGAGCCACCCAGGCGCCCCAAGGTGATTTTATTATATGGTAGAGCCCCTCCCTAAGTAATGTGGTTGAGCCCCTCCCTATGCCCTTCCCTCAAAAGAAGGGAAGGCAACCTGGCTATGTGTGTGTGTGTGTGACATTCTTCATAACACTGTAACATAGACTGCCCATTCAGACTGTATGTTACCTTATATGGGAGACTTCAGGGTCTTAGCCCACTGAGCCTATGCTAGCACAAATAAAGCTGCTTCCTGGCAAGAAAAGTCTCTCTCTGTGTCCCAAAGACTCTCTCTGTGTGATTCATCACTACAATTAAAGCACGGGGACAAGACTTGTGGGTGGGAAGAGCTGTCCCAGGACCCTGAGGAGAGACGGATTATATACCTGGCACCTGTGGGAGGTAAAGTCAAGATGAAATCTCCTAAGAAATTTTTATATGCTAAAGAAGACTCACAGGATACTGGAGGCCTAGCTATTGTCAAGCTAAAGTTGTTTTTCCTCTAGCAAAGTATTAGCATGAAGACAGTAGGGAGCTCCTGGGGAAACATTTTACTCTGCTGGCCTCAAGTAGTTGTGGATGGGCTGAAGGTTATAGGAAAATTAATTTTATCTGCCATTTCCTTCTTGCCTTCTCCCCACATCACTATAGAGGGGTGATGTTGGGGCTCCAGGAAATTGAGTCTATCTATAGATTTTCGGAGATCAGGCTACTGGTCAAATTGCCATTTTCTTGTAATTTGCTAAGATATTTGTAAACTGATGGAGACTCCTGTCCTGCAGGAGTCTAACCATTCGTTTTCCCCTCTCCTTTGTTCTGGGGTAGCCAGGAGTCCCCAAGGATTATCATACACATCCCAGCTGGGGGTAGGGCATGGGGGGCCGTTGTTTGTGGCCTTTCAGCTGGCCTTATGCTCCCTTATCAGCACCCTTGCTCAAAATCTAGTCACAGCTTCCATGAGGCTATTTATTAAGAATAAATATAAATGCTCATTATAAGGGTTTTGATTTGTCTGTCTATATGGGGTATTTTCTCCCTCCAGATGGTATTGCTAAAATTAATTTGTAAAACACCTCTATTTCACTGGTTAAAAGGCAAGCTCTTGTAAGAATTGGACATTCTAAAGCCCCAAACAACAGGTTAAATGAAATGTATTCAAGTTCATGTGATCTGGAAAAATATTCAGTATTAAAGCTAATTTAAGTTTGTTGGTTTAATTAAAATAGGCGTGATTTTTGGAGTTATAAGCATCAAATATAATACAGATAATCAACTTTTATTCTACCTGAATTTATTAGTTAAATTCATGTTGTCTCTGTTGCAATTTATCGGCTGTAATGATAGAACATGATAGTTGATTTTGTTCATCTCATGAGGTTTTTGTGGGCAATCCGGAAGAACGAGTAGTTTGAATAGGTGAACAGGTTATTAGGTGGACTTTTAAATATCTTCCAAAATCTTTGGTAACCTAAAACTTCAAAGTTTCGCTAGGTTAAATGATAAATTTAATTGAATTCCTTGGATATGTAAGTCTTTTCTAAGTATGATCAAATATTGAAACATTGATTACTAAATATATGTTTATCTACTTTTGTCTGATTACAGAGAGAGTACATTTGAATTTGTTAGCAAACATGTTTTATTCTTTAATGAAAGATTGTACCATGGATAAACACATTTCTAGAGATTATGAAATGTATTCATAAATTTGCCATTCCAAAGAATTCTGATGTGATGGACAATTTGCACTTGTGTACTAATTAGCTCTCACTGGACTCTGAGGCTTCCCAGAGAAAACGAAGATTCTTATGATTTGTCTTTATAAGGTCTTTAGTTATTTAGGAAAGGTAAATCTCAATATTAAAAGAGCCAAATTTTGCCAACAACTATGTAAACTTCAATATTTGCCTTCAGAATCTCTTATCACCATCTGGGTTAAACAGATACGTAAATGTTAAGTTTTGTAATGATCTGTATCCTACTTAGGCATGTGCTTTGAAACCTTTGACATTTTTGGGGTGGCTGGGTGACTCTGTTGCTTGAGCATCCAACTTCGGCTCAGGTCATGATCTTGTAGTTTGTGCGTTCGAGCCCCGAGTTGGGCTCTGTGCTGGCAGCTCAGAGCCTGGAGCCTGCTTTGGATTCTGTGTCTCTCTCTCTTTCTGCCCCTGTCTCACTAGCACTCTGCCTCTCTCTCTTTCAGAAATAAATAAACATGAAAAAAAAAAAAACCTTTAAAACCTTCTGACATTTTTAACAAACTTCCCAAAATTCAAATTCTAAATGAGATCTTTTTGACTAACTAGGCTTATTTATTTGGTATTTAAATTACATTGGAAGCTATTGTTCTTATATTCTTACAAATGTGTTTTATCTTCAAAGAGATTCATGGGGAGGACTTCTGATGGGTAAAGGTTTCCCATGCCCTTAAGATCACAAGATCACAAAACTAAGCTGAGTAAGAGGTTCCAGACCTAAAGGAAAAACTGCATTCAAACAGAACAAGAATTAGTAACATGGGACAAAATGAGTTGAAGAAAATAATCGTAGTTCTTCTGACTCTTGTTTAAAATATTGGTGACTTTCTTATATTTGCTCTACCAGATTTAAAGAAACTGAACAAAACAAAAACAAACAATTGAAAACCATTTATCTTTTTCTCCTTCCCTGATCCCTTCAGAATTCAGAACTCTCAGTAAGTATTCTTTCTCTCATGAAAATTACAGTTATTTGCATAAGATCAACAAAAACCTGTTCTCCTTGTAACAGAACAACATTGGAAACACTGGTTATGTTACTAAGCCTTTGACTGGAATGTCATAGTTGAGAGTAACATACACAGACTCAGTTATGAACAGACAAGTTCAGAAACTAAGGTTGACTTCATGGAGACAATAAAGCCTTTTGGAAAAATTGGCCAGGTACCTTTTTGACACTGGTCCTGGAGGATTCACCAAGCAAGTACTGAAAGTTACTTTGTGACATATTTTGGGGACCTCAAAAAAAAAAGAGGAAGTAACCCAAATCTATAGGTATTTTTGCAGGATTTTTTACCACAATACCCAGGATTCATTGTCTCACTGTGGAGAGCTGCCAGAAGAGCTGCCAGGGGGAGAGATGTGTGCCTTGACCTAAGATCGGCCACCTGCAGGGCAGGACAGTGTTATCACTCCCAGCTCAAGGCCGGAGACAGCTTGGCTGGACTTTCTTATTGGCTCCTCAGACACTGTGCTAAAACTGCAGCTTCTGTTTTTCCTTTACCCTAGCCTTTTCACGTGACCCTGTTTCTTAGTAACTGACCTGTGCTTTTTGCTCTTTATAAGATGAATGTGTTTTCTCAATAAACTGGGGCTTGATCAGAAACTTTGTCTTGCCTTCATTCTCTGTCCCCCCTGCCCCCCAATTCTCACTCCCTCCCTCAGGACCTGCGTTGACTGACCTGCGGGCCGATTCATCTCACCACTTCGAAGAATGAAGAGGTGGATACAAAATGAGCAGCAGGCAAAAGTTTATTAGAGTATAAGATTAGAAAGGAAGAATAGTAGGAAAGCTCTCTTTACAGAGTAGGGGTATTCGAAAGTGAATCTCAAGGACAATAGGCAAGGGTCCTTGTTTTATAAGGTACTGGTCAGCTTTCCTCCTTCCCTTCTCCCTTGTTCTTTCCCACATTCTACCCTTATTGGCTTGGTAGCTCTAGGTGCTGGGTGGTCCATTCCTGATTGGCTCCATTGAATGAGGGCTGGTCTATGGCCATACTTAGCTTTTGTCAAATTCCAGGGGGGAGCCTGAGAGGGAGTGGTGGGGTCTGTTACATTCTTGAGGAGAAGCTTATGCTTGAGGGGGAACAACTCCTAGCATTATTCCCAAATAGGTGTTTTTGTCCCCACCCTGGGACCTCAGGGCCTAATCTTTCCCTCTCTGTCTCCTGAATCTTATGGTCTCCTATCACAATATTGCAGGCAAATCTGTTGGCAAATTTTTGGCTTGGATCTTAGCATTGAAAAGCTGTTAAAAGTTCAACCTGAAATTCCTTATGAAAAATTCCAGCCAAACAGATTTAAAAGAATCCATCTGACCAGTCACTATTCTTGCTGCAGTTATGTAAATAATGAAGCCAAGTTTGTTATCATTTAGTTTTAATTTGGCTATTTTTGCTAGAAATAAGGGTGATTTTAGAGAAAAGAAAATTATATTTCAATAACATGACAGGTTTGGCAGGCTCAGCAAAAGGAACACCAAGATGGCCTAGAGACCGCCACCCCAGGACTTTCCTGCCAAACAACACCAAGAGGCCAATGGACCACCATTTCGGAGCTCTCTGCCCTCTGCTGGCTTCCTGGAAAGCATGTCATCTGCTCTGGCCTCATCTCTTCACCTTATAAGATCTTCTGCCCCTGGACACACCCCCGGAACTACTGCCCTATGTAACGCCCCGCTCTTTGTCCCCCAGGCACGACTTCTCTGGCCCATTCTGTCTGGACCAGGGAACCTCTCCCGAGACTCTCCCAATGAAGGCCTTTTACATTTATTTCTGACTTCGGTTTTTTGCATCATCTCTGTGACTTCTTTTGCTCGTTCCCTCTGAGCCACGGAACCTTGCCCGAGAACTCTTTAATAAAGGGTGCTCTGGTCTCTTTTCCTGGTTTCTCTGTTTTGTGACTTTCTCACTCCACTAATTTAACCTTATATAACATATCTTTATGGGTGTTAGACTCTAGTTCTGATTAATTATCCTTGAATGTTTGTTATTTACCTTTAAAAGTGAATTCTTTAGTTTCCTTGTATGGCTAATTTCCTTCCTGACTTCTTGCATACTATAGGCCATGTGGTAGGGTCCCCTCCCTAAGGAATGTAGTGAGAAAAAAACCTCAAGATAAGGGAAGGCAACTTGGCTATGTACATATGTGACATTCCTCAAGACCATATAACAGGAAACCTCCCCAGTCAGACTGTATGTCTATACATAACCTATATATGGGAGACAAAAAAGTAGAAAGTTCATAAAAGACTACATCATGTGCCATTCAGAGCTCAGTTTTTCGGGTACCAACCCAACTGAGCCTGTGCTGGCACAAATAAAGTTCCTTCATGGAAAGAAAAACATGAGTATTGTGACTCTGTGTGAGAATCCTGCTACAGCCTGACTTTGAAAGCTCACTTTCAGGACCACCTTCTGACATGTGGAAAATTGTTTCACTGAACAGACTTAATTTACCTTGTTATAAAATATGGAGTAAGATGTCGTCTAAAACTGTGCGCAAGAGTTCCAAAGTAATGGCTCTACGAAGGATGGCTCAAAACCTACTACTAACTAGGGAATATCTGCAATTGGATGCAAGCTAGTTTCCTTCCTCAAACCTGATCTCCACCCCTTCTCAGCAGGAAGTAGCTAGAGTCACCCCTATTGCTCATGACTGAGGAATGATGGAAAACTGGGGGTGGTACTGGTTCAGGGGACCAAACACCTACTGTGCTGTTGCTAAAGGAAAACTTGGCATGTCTATTGCCTTTGAAACATTTATTTGTCTTATCACGCCTGGCCTTATATGACTGATGTCCCTCTCTGTTGCCCCAGGAAGCATTTCCCAGTCATGAGCCACCATATATGCTGAAGTTCATAATTACTGGACTGGTGCATCTTTAGAATGCTGAACTTAAAGCCTCATATGCAGAAGTGTATTAATCACATGGAAAAGATCTCTTTTGCTGATACCTTCACTAGGTAGCTCACCTCTTAACCAGGTTGCTGGGGAACTAGGGCTCTAAATAGTTTCTTTTGTCTTATATGTATAATAATCTCATGTTAATGCTATCATCATGATGATGATATAAAATATTGCTGCTATTGCCAAAGGATGCAAGTCACCTCCCAGTATCTGGCTCTAGGGTTATGGTGGAAGAATGGCATGAAATCTACCCATTCCCCCAGTCAGTAAGTTACCTGAATAAAATTGTAAGCTGTATGAAGTCTCTTGATTCATTTTTTTTTTGGTCTCAAAGTGCCTTCTTGGTCTGAAGGATACTTTACTGTTCCTCCTTTCCAACATATTTGTAAAATGTCTATTTTATTTTCTATTCTATACAAACTTCTTTTAGTTAAATATCACCTAAAAAGAGGATTCTAGCAAGGTGATCCATTTTTTATTTAGTTATTTGTTTATTTATTTATTTAGAGAGAGCATAAGCTGGATGGGGACAGAGAGAGAGGGAGAGATAGAAAATCCCAGGCAGGCTCTGCAACTTGAAGCCCAACGTGGGGCTCAAACTCAAGAACCTTGAGATCATGACCTGAGCTGAAATCAAGAGTTGCACGTTTAACTGACTGAGCTACCCAGATGCCCCATGGTGATCCATGTTTAACCATCTGATTAAAAACAATGGGGTCTGAAATCTGATTTGGGTGCAGTAAGAACATTACTGCTTTTACCAGGGTTCCAGATTGTGCAGTTCCTATGAATTGTAATTTATGGGATATTGGGAAAGTCCCTTCCCCTTAATATATTCCTAATACCACTAAAAGTGCAGTGTACTTAGTGCCCCTAATTCTTATAATAATTTTTTTAATGTAGATATCATCAACTCCAAGTTCCATATGAGGAAACTGAGGCCCAGAGGTATTAAGGCAGTCGTCTCAGGGACTCTAGCAGTGTGTGGCTTCTGGTGATTGTCTTGTGGTGGCATTCACCAACCGGGTGTGCCTAGATGCTAGCTTCATCCCTCAGGAGACACAGTTCACTGGGCAATGATTGTTAGAAGAGATGGATAGTAAAAGAGTCCTCCAGCACCATGCAAATAATGAGGATTGCTCTGTCAAGGAGGATGTGGTCTTGAGCACTGTTGGTTCTTTGTGAAATGCTCCTTAGAGGAGAGTATGATATTTTCCTCTATTTCCTTTCTGGTGCACATCTCAAAAAAGAAAGTGCTGGAAAAAAACAGATACAGGTAAATGAAGAGGGGAGGTGTTCAAGATTCAAAACACCTTCTCTTTATGGTAGATGGCCCCTCCCTCTTAGGAATGGATGGATCTAAAACTTGGGAGTAAGAAGATGGGAAAAATAGATCAAATATTTGTAGTTCCCTAAAAGTCATAGATTTGATGTGAATAAATAAATAAACGCAATTGTTTTGCTGTGTTCTCTGTATAAAGTATTTCATCCAAGGGCTTCAAAATATCTTCAGAAATAATAACTGAGAACCATCAAATTGTAAGAGTAGAGATCATTGTGTCCAAAGTGGGTAACCACTGAAGCGCCAGGAAGATCTCGCTGTCACTGCTTCACTCTCAGGACTGTAATGACTCTACTCCGAGGTATTCTAGTCCCTAAGGGCAGAAGAGGAATCACACAGGTGTAAGATTAATGTTTCCTCGCTTTACCAAAATCTGTTTTCAACCCAGAATCCTCACTGTCCTTTCTGCTTTCCAATTTAATTATTTCAAAGATGGTCACATAGAAAGAAGAGCGATGGTGTTAGTACTGGAACCAGGAGGAAAATACAATTTGGTGACCAGCTACCTGGCCTCACTTAGGCCAAGGATGCACGTTCTTCCTAATAGGAAGAGAGAAGGGAGCAGAGCCTTTCTGGGTAATTAGAGTATGCCAGCCTCTTCCCATTAGCATGGATCAATCCATCTTTTCCTTTGTTGCTTGTTTGTTTTATTTTGAGGGACAGTGTGTAAGCAGAGAAGGGGCAGAGAGAGAGGGAGAGAAAGAATCCCAAGGAGAATATTCAGAGCTGTCAGCTCAGAGCCTGATGTAGGGATTGAACTCAAGAAGTGTGAGATCAAAGGCGCCTGGGTGGCTCAGTCGGTTAAGTGTCCAACTTCGGCTCAGGTCATGATCCCACGGTTCATGGGTTTGAGCCTCGCGTTGGGCTCTGTGCTGACAGCTCAGAGCCTAGAGCCTGTCTTTGGATTCTATGTCTCCCTCTCTCTCTGACCCTCCCCTGCTCATGCTGTCTCTCTCTATCAAAAATAAATAAAACATTAAAAAATATTTTTTTAAAAAAAGAAAAAGAAAAAAGAAAAAAGGAGTGTGAGATCATAACCTGTATCCATTCTTAAAACCTTGAGAAGGAAGTAGAATTTAAATATCAAAGGCAGTTGATCTTTCCTAAGCATGTGTGACAAATCTTGGTACCCTTGCGTACAGGATGTTTAATATAAGTTTTTACTTAATTAAAACATTTCTAAACTGCTGTGCTGTTGTAATTGTTTCTGGAGCAGACACAGGCACACCACTCCTTCAAACCAAAGACACACCATAAGGTGCCTGAATCCTGAGGTGCCGCCTTCACTGTTTAGCCTGCAGCCAGAAAGGAACTGCACAGAGAGGACACCGAGTCACTGCCTCCAATGATGCTATTAAAGAATGTGGAAACGGGCATGAGGAGCGCAGGTTTCAAAAGGGTGGAGATATTCCTTCTCTCTGCCCTCGACACTCACTGTACACATGTTGAAATTTTACCTAATCACATCTCTACCTCTACTTCAGGTCACAGAACAAACAAAAGCACAAACTTAATGTGAAAGTAATCTCCAAGAGAAGACAGACTGGTCGTTAGATTCAACATTTTAAAATAGTTTCTTACATTTTAAAACAAAGAATTCCACCACTGAGAATCACTATAAGAAACTTGTCTGAGGTATACAACGGGTTTTATGCACCAAGATGTTAATTACAGTACTTTTTAAAAAAAATTAATGTATTTTACTTTAATTTACATCCAAGTTAGTTAGCATTAATTATAGTACTTTTAAAGGAAAAGGCAAAAACTAAATTATCCCCCAAATAAGAAGACAGCTACGGAACCTCCTATATACCTATCCAGTGACATTAAACCATTATTTTAAATTATCTGTGCAATAAATTTTGATATTATGGGAAATCTCTACATTTTACCAAGTAAAGCAGTAGAGTTAAATACAAAATGATCAAAATCTGAATAAAACTTCCACAAACCTATTCAGCGTGAAAAAACAAAAACAGGGGGAAGAAAGCCAAAATATCTGGAGAAGTTTTCCTTTCCTTTCTTTCTTTTTCTTTCTTTCTTCCTTTCTTCCTTTCTTCCCTTCTTTCCTTCTTTCTTCCTTTCTTTCTTATTTATTTATATTTTAGAGAGGAGCACCTGGGCAAAGGGTCTTTTTTAAAATACTTCTTTCATTCCTTCTTTATATTTTAGAGAGGAGGATGGGCAAAGGGAGAGAGAGAATCGTTTTTTAAATGTTTGTTTATTTATGTATTTATTTACTTATTTAGAGAGGGAGGGAAAGAGAGATAGGGAGAGAAGGAGAGAGAGAGAGAGAAAGAGAACGAGCTGAGTGGAGAAGAGGCAGAGAGAGAATCTCAAGCAGCTCCCTGACTCAGGGCTCAAGTTCATGAATCTTCGATCATGACCTGAGCCAGTCTAAGGGTCAGATGCTCAACTGACTGAGCCACCCAGCTGCCCCTAGAGAAGCTTTTCTGTACGTGCTGAGAGATTGAGGGTTTTTATCTGTTTCTTTCTGTATTTCTTGATTTTTAAGTAGTGGTTCCTATCTTTTTTAATAATTTAAACATTCCATAATAAATACTAAAATATCAAAATATTTTACGAAATTATTGACAGGGCTTTCCTGCCCGAAACTGAGCTCTCCTTCAGGATATGTGCTGGTCATCATTATATCCAAGACCCCAACAGAATTCTTTGAAAATAGTAGCTACTAAATACGTGTTGACACACTGAATTCATGGTTGGAGGAGGATCGCTTAAAAAACAAGCAGAGACTCTGAACCACAAGCCATAAACAGCTGAGTCTTAGAGTAAAAGGAGGAAAAATAGCTGTTAGTCTTTTAAAACCAAAACCACTTTAAAGCCTCAGTATTCCCTATTCTAACTTATCATATTCCTACCTGTGGTAAGTGGATAGCATAACAGGAAAGAAAGCAAGCAATTTGCTTTTAAGCTTAGTAAATACAGTTTTACATAAGCAGGCCAAGAGATTTTGTTATCACCTTTCAGGTACTATATTTACATAAGAGTTTAGTTTCTTGCTTAGGTTTTAATATTATAATCAACCAATAACCCTCTGGCACTGAATTATTCAGCTGGTTTAAGACCTGTTTCATTCCATTAGGTTCTTTGTACAGGAATATCTCGTTTTATTGCATTTTGTAGGTATTGTGTGTGTGTGGTGGTTTTTTTTTTTTTTTTTTACAAATTGAGAGTTTGTGGCAACCTTGCATCAACTAAGGCTATTGGTGCCATTTTTCCAACAGCATTTCCTCACTTCTTGTCTCTGTTACATTTTGGTAATTTTTGCAGTATTTCCAACTTTTTCATTATTATTATATTTGTGATGGTCACCTGTAATCAGTGATTATGACTGGCTGAAAGCTTAATAATGGTTAGTGGCTTTTAGCAATGAAGTGTTTTTTAATTAAGGCATGTACATTGTTTTCTTAGACATAATGCTATTGCACACCTAGTAGACTATAGAGTACAGTGTAAACATAATTTTCATATTCACTGAAAAACCAACAAACTTATTTGACTCATTTTATTGCAATATTCACTACATTGCGATGTTTTCAAACCCAACCCACAATATTTCCTAGGTATACCTATAACACAAAGTGGTCTTTCATCGTGCAAAATCTAAATCCAAAAGCAATAGGTGATCAGCAGAGATTTATTGGATCTAATCAAATTAATTCCTCATTTGCATAATCCAGTGTACTTAACAAGCAGACAAGGGCTTATGAAGTACAAAGGGCTAGAAGAGCACTTCATCATCCAGGTAGAATGAGGATAGGCTTTGTCCATCTTTATACCTGATCCTTCAATTTCTGTGCTCCATTGCTGATCTACACCCTCCCCAGCCTTCCATCTGGTATAAGAACTAAAATTAGATCAAAGATTATGTATTCCTTGATATCTAGGGAAAAACAAGAGGGCCTGGATTGGCCTAACTATGAGTTTCCCTCTCTACCCTATTTCCAGGGGTCAGGCCCCCTTGGTTAAACCCCAGTCTCATTACAGGACTAGCACAGTTCCCGCCTATCTCCTGAACCTACAGAATTACCCAAACAAGCCAATCACATACTTCAATGGGAACCAGAGGGCACCCATTGATACTCTTGATACTACTAAGCCTGCCTCTCACAATCCCTGGTTCACTCCATTCCCAAGTGCAACCCTTGGGTGTCTGGGTGTGGAGTGCATGCCATGGGCATTCTCCAACTCTGGGTTTTGAGTGGATGTGACATAAACTGTTGTTGATCTCATCTTTCCAGTGTATGGGGTTATGTGTTCAGCCATCCCCATAACACTAGGGCAGGAATCTCTCCCTCACTAGTGGTAAAGTAGTAGGCATTATTAAGTACCCAGCACAGACACCATCAGGAACAGTTACATATCCTTGGCCTCGAGAGGTATTCTGTCTATGTCTGCTTTGATCCATTATGTTTTTATTTCACAGTTAAAACTCCTTCATGGGAGTCTTATTCCTCTTATTTATAACCAGGGATCTGTAGAGAGAAGTTTCTTATGTTTACTCTCATAGTCTGCCTACACATGAAAATCCAGAGTGATTAAAAAATCTTCCCCATCTCCAATAATTCCATCCATTACCATGATATTTCTAAGGCTGAACAGGACCTCTGATATCCTGTACTCACTCCTCTGTCCCTTCTGCTCTCTGACCTCATCTTCTTGCTCACTTTAACCTAGCTGCACTGGATTACTCCATATTCCTTGAATATGTCAGATGCATGTTGCCTCAGCATTTGCTTGAACTGTTTGTTCCTTCTTCCTGAAATGCATTTCACTCAGATGTCTACCTAAATGATTAACCAGTTCAGGTATTTGGTCTAACATAGCCCTCTCAATGAGAGGTAAGCTGATCAGAAATTTCCATTTTTCTCCTCTCTAGCATTACCTATCCTGTTGCTATTTTTTCAATTGCAATTATCACACACTAGCATTTTACTTAGGCATTTGTTTACTTATTTATTCATTTTTATTGTCTGTCTCCTGCCCACTCGAATGTCAAGTTCCATAAGGGCAAGTCATTATTCAATAAATAATTCCCAGCCCTTATAATTGTGCTTGTTTCAGAGCAATTGTCCAATAAATATTGTTAATATTGGTTAAGTGAGTAAATTTAAAGATTTTTTAAAGCTTTCCGAAGAATTATTTTATTTATTAACATAGAGTTTGGGTACTTATTTTTCACTTCAGAAAAGTTTTCAGTAACCCATTTGAGCCCTCCTTGCACACTATTAGCAGGAAATCCATCATATTTCTCCTTTACACCCCCTCCCCAAAATCATTTAATGACTCTTACAGCTTAACATAGTTGCTAGAATGGCATGCCCTTCCAACATATTAGGCATAGAAAGAGGATTGGATTTTGACTGGTCTGTTACTGCAGTTGTTTGGTTATTGATCTGAAACTGGTCCGTACTGTTGAAGCACTTTTATATCCCCTGGACCTTCCCAACACTATGACAGGGTTCCAGCTAGGGCATTAAGGCTCTTAGTCCACATTGACTTAATTAGATGCTGTTCACATTGACTTGTTCATTCCAGAGTAGCTAGATCTAAAGGAGATACCAGCTCTATGCTGCTTCAAACCTACGCTTCTCAATCAGACATAAATCTTTATCTACAGCCCAGTTCTCCAGCTTAAATTCCCTTTTCTCAGATGTAATATAATGCAGAGCCCTGAAAGATTCCCTGAGTTGCCTCACAAAACTGTGGAGACTGGCAAGTCCAAAATGTGCAGGGTATGCTGGCCGGCTGGAGACACAGAAAAGCCGATGTTAGCTCAAGTCTGAAAGCAGTCTACTGGCCATCTCTCTCCAGGGAGGTCAGTCTTTCTTCTATGAAGGCCTTTAACAAATTGGATGGGGCCCACACATCATATTAAGGTGGGTTATCTGCTTTACAAAAGTCTGTTGACGTAAGTGTTAATCTCATCTAAAAAAATACCTTCACGGAAACAGAATACTGTTTGACCAAATACCTGGGTACTACTGCCTAGCCAAGTTGACACATACAATAAATCATCACAGGGCATATAGGTTGAGATTTAACTTTTCTTCTTAGGAAACCCAGTCTCTTTAATTAAATTGTCACTTTCTCCACAGAGATCTACTGCATACCAAGTGGGTACTGCAATTTTTTAACCATTGATGAGAGAGACTGTGAAAGAACTTGTTGTATACTAACCCACTAATCCTAGAAAAATGTGTGTCTTACATTTGCATATCAAAGAAGGTCCTCCAAGTGATCCTTTTTAGAACAAAGAGGATCTATTTCTCTGGATAGAAATCCTGAAACCATTCTACAAAGGAAGGGATATCCACATGAGCATCCCACATAATGCCTGAAGATGTGACAGGTTAATAAAAATGAACAAAAACAGCTAGAATTGAATACAAGAGGCTGATTCCAAGTCCTGAGTAAAGGTTTCTCTTTTGTTTGTTTGTTTCTTTGTTTTTTGAGTAGACTTTCAGATCCAAATGTGCATCTTTTGAGCAGGTGGGATCATGTAATCCAGGAAGAATAAAAACTGTATCCCTCTTTCTGTGTCTAACTTATTTCACTTAATATAACTTTCTCAAGGTCCTTCTTTTTTAAGACTGAAAACTATTATATGGTATACACACACACACACACACACACACACACACACATATATATATATATATATATATATATATATATATATATATATATACACACACACAAAATTTTCTTTATGCATTCATCCATCAATGAACATTTAGGTTGTTTCTGTATGTTGGAGGAACTCTAAGGTTAATGGTGGTGGTCTTACTTTCAAACAAACTATATGGAAGAACATTGTTTGACAAGAGTAACTGTTCAACTAATTGATTTATTTATAACTAAGCCATTTTGCAAATTCTGTGTCTGTGTCTCATGCTTCTAGTAGGATCAAAATATAGGACAAGGCGATCTTTTCTGACTTCTCTGCCAACTTAACTAAGGAAAGCTGTTAACCCATGATTTTATCAATGTGTGATCATTTATAACTACATGTATGAATGCAAACCATCCAATTATTTATATATTTAATTAATTTTGGGGTTAAACTGATGGCTTAATAGGTCAAGAATAAAGCCATGTCTGAGAGTGACTTAAGAAGAGAGTGGATAAATGTAACTAAATTCCAAGGAACTGAGAGAAGAGTGTTTGAGGAAATTAAAATTTAGAATATAGTTTATATATGTTATGGTTAATTTTATGTGTGAACTTGGCTGAGCCATAATGCACACATATTTGGTCAAAATATTCTGGATATTTCTATGAAGGTGTTTTTGATAAAGTCTACATTTAAATCAGCAGACTTTTTAAAAACCGCTTTACTGAGATATGACTGACATGTAAAATCTGTACATATTTAATGTATGCAAGTACATGAATTTGGATATACATATACATTTATGAAATCACTATCCAGGCTATAGGCCTATCTAACTCCTCCTATAATTTTGTGGTAGGGTCCCCTCCCTAAGGAGAAAAAAAAAGAGAGAGAGAGAAAAGAAAAAAAATAAAAACTTCAAGGTAACCTGGCTGTGCGCCTACGTGACAACATCCCTCATGACCACGTAAACTGAGACTAATCAGACTACATGTTTGTGTGTGTTACCATATATGGGAAACTAAGAAATAGACAATGTATTAAGAAAAAAAACTATGCCACAGGACATTTGGGGCTCAGTTCTTTGGGCATGAGCCCAACTGAGTGGTGCTGGCAGGAATAAAGTTACTTCCTGGAAAGAAAAGCCTCGGTGTCACGACTCTGTGCGAGAATCCTGCTACAATTTCCTCCCACTCCCATTATTGTTATTATTATTATTACTATTATTTTCCCAAAGTTTATTTGGGGATACCTAGGAGAGTGAGGCTCTGTAGCTAAAAGAAAGTGCTGGGGTTCCTGGTGGTGAAGCAGTATGTTATGTTGGTGATGCTGGATCCAGAAGGGCAGTGGGAACTTGATTATGAAGTCGTGAAACTGACTGACTGGTGGTGGGCGGTACTTGCTGGCTGTGATCTTCTCCACCTTCATGATCTAGATGCCATAGGGCCTGGACTGTGCAGGACACCTATGTTTCAGAGTATTGGGTGATTGCACCGTAGTGGTCAGGTCTAGGTACTCCCAGGATGGGCTGTGGATGCTGCTGGGGAAATCATAGCCCAGCCCAGTGAAGTTCTTTACCCACAAGGGGAATTTTCCAACACCTGTTCACAATAGACCATTTCCCCTGAAAACTTCATCTTCTTCAGCTGAGACACAAAGTTCCAGAAGCAGGACTTGTGGACAACATGATTAGGTGCAAAGATTCTCATGCAGTAGAGGGGCAGAGTGTGGCAATGGGGTTAGTAAGCAGCACCACCACCTTGTC
>NC_043700.1:43299552-43311989 GCF_006229205.1 Suricata suricatta | reverse complement strand
TAGGCTGCCTTTTGATTTTTGTTGAGTTCATTGAAATAATGTGGCCACTGATTGATCTGTGACCTGAACCCAGTTACTTCGAGGCTTCTAACCCCCTCTCCCTTGTTCTTGGAATATGGGTTACACTTACTCTTCCTGATCCCATAGGCCGCTCCAAGGACAGTGATGTGAGGAGAGCGCCTGCACAATACACATGTCAGAACCCAGTTAAGGCCTCTTCATAAACTTTTAAGATTTGGGGGACAGGTGCATCCTTTTGTCTTGCTGTCACCCAAGGTAAGCCTCCTATTCTTCTTAACACTGCCACCTACCAATATGGTGTAGGCTGTTTTTTTTCTCTGGTCTCTCCCTGCCCTCCCCATTCAGTATCCAGTTTCAGATTACACCTAGAAACCCCCCAAGAGATTAGGAACCAACAACTGGTGAGACTCCCAGGAGACCAAAGAAATGGGAATAGGCATCCTCAGGGGAAGTCCTGAGCTGGCTGTTGACCTCTGTGGGGAGGGGTGGCCCAGTGGATGGTTGTGGATCACCATGTGAGTACAGGGGCACCCACAAAAAGAACAGTCTAATGAACCTGCAGCACACTGGAGCAGGAAAGGGAAGCACATGGTAGCCACGGTGGGTTGGCCTCTATTGTGGGCAGTTCATCTGGCTGCCAGTGCCCTTCTGGAGGCTGAAACTATGGTCAGGAAGTTATAAGATGAGCTAAGATTAGAGAAGGACATGTGGGTGTCCACTAGTCCAGCAGTTTAGAGAGTGATCAAGTGAGAGAGCAGGATAATAAATGAGAACCTTTACGTGCTGTTTTGCAAAGCTAGGAGGATCCAAGAAACCTTAATGTAAGTTTCATGTACATGGGACAAAGCTGGATTAGAACGCTAAGAAATGGAACATCTGAGAAAATAAAGAGGGTATTGTAATTGACAGGAAAATGTACAAATGCCCCTTCCTTCTTGACCCTAAGGGAAAGAAAACATTAAATAGCAATTATGCCCAAACCCCTTGGAGAAAACTTGCATTCTTTCTCTGTCCTTTAAAGTTGTAAATCTTTTTCTTTCTTTCAAATGTAAAACACCCCAGGAGATAAAAAACACTGCCCACAGAGACTAAAGAAAAAGAAGGTTGTGAGGGCTTTTAAAATGCAGAAGTTTCCTTGTCAATTGCATTATAATGCACTCTACCACCACAACTAATACTAATTACATGTAAGTTCCAAAAGAGACTTGTATGGTTAAAAGCTGTGCTTTTAATCCTTTTGCTTTTTCAGGAGTGCTGGGAAAAGGGGAAAAGGTCGTTGAGAAGACATGACCACAAGTTGACCCCTAGAGGTGGACTCATTCCATTTCATTTCTCCCAATATAATGTCATCAGTCATAATTTTAAAATGTAAGCATGGATGTCACAAAAATAATCAAATTCCTTTGTCAAATGCAGTAAAATGAACTCTCAACACATCTTTAATTGTGGCAATTTTTAAGTCTTTGGTCATTTGCAGACAATTATTGTTTCACTCTGATGCTTTGGCCAAAAAAAAAAAAAAATGTGTTCCGACAAAAGCCCTTCATCTTCTGGGTCACCTGGGTGGCTCAGTCAGTTGAGTGTCTTGATTTCAGCTCAGGTCATGATCCAGTGGTTGTGGGATCGAATCCTTCACTGGGCTCCATACTGAGCATGGAGTCTGCTTAAAAGTGCTCCACAGCGACATTCATATAAATGACTTTGACAAGTACAGGTTTCTGATAACTAAGATCAATTTGCTCACCTGTAGGAGGGACAATGATGAACATTTCAGCTGCTCCCCCGAGGCTACCTGCATAGCTACACAGTATGTCGTGGGATGGTATCTGGGACCCACCCCTGTTCTTTCTCTATCAGTAAAATGGGCCCATTACGTTGACAGTATAAGGTTAACAAGTGAAAGATTTTCCTCTGCAGCAGGACACCCTACAGATTTTGCTGGACCATCTGTGAGGATTAAGATGGGCAATAAGCCCATGAAAACATCAAGGCCCAGGCACCACTGTATGGTTTATGGAGTCATCTGGTCAGGTAAAATGGATATTGTCCCAAGGTTGTGATTGATAAGGTCCAAGTTCATCCAACCCCTAAGACTGTGAAAGAGGTGCAAGTCTTTGTAGGGATTTGGGCTTTGGGAAGACTTTTATTTATTTATTTATTTTTAAAATTTTATTTATTTATTTTTGGGGGGTGAAGACTTTTAATCTTTACCTGGCACAGTGCTCCCATCACTTGTGCTGCCTGATAAAGAAAGGGCATCTGTGGGACTGGGCATCAGAGCAACAAGCTGCCTTTGAGAAAGCAAAAACACCAACCAGTCAGATTAAAGTTCTGGGCTCTCCTAAGCAGGGTTAACATTTGAATTAGTTGTGTCTTTGAATTTAGAAGGTATGGGTCAGACCCTGTGGTACAGACATTAAGGGAAGAATTTCTCCCATTTTTTGGCCCCAGCTCTGGAAGGGGGTAGAAACCCAATATGCCTTCTCGTAGCATTCATGGCACTCCTCCAGCTAAAGCCTTTCACACAGCTACCAGTGGGCTGAGTTCAGAGCAGTCTGGCTGGAGATTAATTACTCATGAGCCCTAAACATTAAGCCTTTGCACTGACAGTTGGGCTATTATAAAGGGATTAACCCTATGGTTCAGAAAACTGAGGAGTCGTGATCATATATAGACCCTTCTGGGGGCAAGATGTGTAGAAAGACATCTGGGTCTGTCTACAAGGGCCAGAGGCAGCCCTCAGTGTTTTTCATGTCTCAACTCATAAGATACTGACAGTTCCTGGTAATGAGGAAGTTGATGCCTTAGTTGAGGTATGAGTCCTAGCTATTGACCCCTTCAATAGATACTACTATAGATTGGGTATGTAAAAAGAGTGGCTACCATGGTATCCAAATAAGATTGCATATTGCCAAGAATGCTAACTTGGTTAATGTAGTAACCACATGTCTTGTGTGTTTTAAACAACACCCAAGGCAACGAACCAAAAGAATTCTGAGTTTCCAACCAGTGAGGGATTGACATATTGATTATTTGGACCCTTTCCCTCTGAGTAAGGGTTCTAAATATGCCTTGTTTTGTGTGGACACTATATCTGGCTTAACCTAAGCTTTTCTCTATTATTATGCAAACGAGGCTGTTATCAAAAGATTGTAAAAGGTAATAGAGGATTAAAAAAGCTATCCAAGCCATCTATGGATACCCTCATTGACAAGACAGTTTTAAGGAATGCATTTCAAAAGTCATGACATGCAAGACTGGTTTTGTCTCTCTTATAACCCACAAGCAAAAGGATTGGCAGAAAAGAAAAATGGAATATTAAAGCAGTAGATTAAATTATTAACACGTAAAACCATCTCGGCCAGGTAGACTGAAGTACTGGTCCAGGCTTGAATACATGTGAATGATGACTCAGTGGGTCCTGTTGCCCTGTATGGCAGGGGCCCTGGCAAGGCACCCAGTACTGTGAAGGTATGGAAGTCATGGAAAACAGCCATTTCCCTGATTGCCACCATGGATCAACATGCTATGCTGCTGAGAGCATTCTGGAATTCACAATGGGAGGTCTTACTAAGATGCGTGAGTGATTTCACACCCCAGGGTCAAGGAGAACTAAGTGTTCACAAGGATCCCAAAGTCCTACTTCAAGCTGGACCGGCTAGAATGTATTATACTTGAAATGGAGCACACACCATTGAAAGAGGGGGAAAGGTGGGGTGACCCTGTCTGGCGTATCCCATCCCCAGCCCATCACTTCATGCCTAATAATGCTGCTTCCCCTAGTCAACAAGTATGTCATGTAAAGCCAGGTCAGGTTCCTAAAACTACTAACCTCCCTCTTTTTAAGGTCAATGGATACTACTTTCCACTAGTATAATCATTTGACAGCCATCTTTGTCTCCTTGATTGGCCTGGAAGATGGTATAGCATACATAGAAGCTTTTACTAAATTCCCCTGGCAAGCCTTAACTGATAGCCAACCAAGCCTGACCTTACTGATCACTGAAATGTCTCTCAGGAGAAAAGCTATTTTCCAAAATGGATAGCCCAGAACATTATTACTGCCTCTCAAGGAGGCATCAGTGCCGTTATCTAAACAGAATGTTGTGTGTTCATACCTGATGAATCTGCTAATGTATTATCCTTCTTAAGTTACATGAGAACACAAGTAAACATGCAGAGTGATCTGACCCTCAGTTTAAGGGACTTGATAAATCAATGGTTCAGATCATGGGGTGTGGGAAATAAGCTTAAGAATTCCCTGAGTCTGCACTGATAGGTTAACTAGGCAAAAAACAATTACAAAACCATAGGATGCTTACATCCAAGTTTGGGGAAACAAGATTAGGTAAATAAGCATGGGGGGAGGGGGCAAAGGCCCCAGGATAGAGGAGGGGCCAAGGTCCCCAGAATAGAGAGGGCAGGGCAAAGGCCCCAATACAAAGGTATATGAGGTAAGCAAGATTAGGTATTTAGGGCAGACACCCCCCAACTTAGTACAATAGCAGAAAGTTGCTTTCACAGGAAGGAAGGACCAATTAGGTAAACAGGTAAATAGGGCTATAGGCCTCTGCAGGTGAAGTTGCCCTGAGCAAAGCTAATTAGCAAAAGAAAGGTGCCTTGTTGACCCTAAGGTAATGTCCTCTGTCTTATCCCCTAGGCTAGTTAATATAAACAGACAGGTGCCTCATGTCTGTTGTTAACATCCATCTGCCCCTTGCCAGGATTTGGTTTTTGTTGACCCAAACCCTTAACACTGTATATCTTCAAAACCCCCTTTCCCTCATGCCCATGAATGAGTTAATGTTCACAGATTCATTGTCTTTTTGTGAAAGCCCATCAGGTTTGTAAGTCTCTGCTCTTAATAAATATGGAGCAAGGACCCTTATTCAGGGCTCTTGTCCTTTCTTAGACATTAGCCATCTCTCACATTTAAATGCTGCATCCATTTTCTTGCTGGACAAGAAATAACTTTAGACTCAGAGTCTATGACAATAGGGCTCTTAAGGGAAAAATTTGTCACTGATTTTGGGAATCATTATTTAATCTATGTTTTCTTATGTGTGTGCCTGTATTGTGGCTGTCACAGCTGCCTCCCGTACAACCAGACAGCCATCAAAAGAACCACTTCCAAGCTAGTGAAGCCCCTTTTTGACCACTCAGGGCCCATAGCAGAAGAGGGTGGCAGTGAGATTGTAAGAGCTGGCCACAAGGGTGGAATATTGGGGGAGGTCAATCAAAAAGGTATGACTGCCAATTGCCAATAGCTAGACCCAGACAATCAGAGGCTTCACACCCCCTTCTCTGTCCTTGGAATGTGGGCTCTATTTGCCTTTCTTACTCTCAGAGGCTGCTCCAAGGCCGCAGTTTTGAGATAGTGATGTGGCGAGGAGAACATATACACAGTGTACATGACTGAACCCAGTTAAGGCCTCTTTATAAATGTTTAAGATTTAGGGGGCAGGTGCAAGGATCCATTTGTCTTGCTGCTGCTCAAGAGAAGCCTTGTATGCAAAGTTCCTTTTGCTTAAAAGTACCACCTGCTAACATGGAGTGGCCTACCTCTTTCTTTGCTCTCTCCCAGCCCTCCACATTCAGTGGCCAGTTTCTGATTACGCACAGAAAGCTTCTTAGGAGACTACAAACCAGTAATTTTGTTGATTGTTTCTTTTCCTATTCAGAAGTGTTTCAATTTGCTGTAGTCCAACTTATTATTTTTGGCCTTTGTGGATGGGACTTTTGGTGTCACACCCAAAAAGTCATTGCCAGGACCAGTGTTAATGAGCATGTCCCCTGTGGACTTCTACAGTTCCAGGTTTCATACATGTCTTTAATCCTTTTTTGCATTATTTTTTTGTGTATGGTGTATGATAAGGGTAACTTCGTTCTTCTGCATGTGATTGTCCAGTTTTCTCAATATTTTTTATTGAAGAGTCTAAGCTTTCTCCACTGAGTATTTTTGTCAAATTACAGTCGACCACTGATGTGAGGGTTTATAAAAGGATTACACTGAAGTTATGGCTATACACGCCTGCACATACAAAAACATCTAAAAAAATATTGACAGCTAATTAAAAAAGTACACACACTATGAAAAGTATTTTTTGCAAGAAAAAAAAGAGCCAAGTATGCTGCTCTAGGTGCTGACTCGAGGAGCATGTTGGATGTTGGGTCCATAAATCTGCAGTGCAGGTCCATCAACATGCATATTAGGAAACATCAGAACTAGAAAGATATCTTTCTATCTTTCCATCTAAGTTAAATATAGATAAAATAACCAACTTGGAGTCTATGAAAATAGGTATAGAATTAAGGCAATGGAATGCTCTCAAGTTTAGTAGAAAAGCATGAATGCTAAAATAATTTTATGAAAGGTATATAAACCATTTAGGAGGCATATGTTGGCCTCCAAAACATTTTTTTTTAACTCTCTGTGTAACAGGAAGAGAAAGGCATGAGAATGAACCACAATCAAACATGCAAAGAGAGCTGCCTGTAATGAGAAAAACATGCAAAAGAAGACTATGTAAGATGGCAATGTGAGCATAGGGAGCAAATATTTCTGCTCCAGACACTCCCAAGTCCCCTGGAAAGGTGCAGAACACAGTGCTGTTTGGATTTCCTGCAGCGCAGTTGGGGCCCTGTTGCTAATTGCACTGTTGGCAGCTATTCAAGAGCTCTAGGCAGTTAAAGAGGTCTTCCATTTAGATGATGAGACCTAATGTATCTGAAGTTGGGTGCTTCTTGCTCAAATTGGCTTGGATCACACTATTACAATTTCAAAAATGCATCTATACAGTCCTTTTCCAGAGCACATGCTTATTCCTAGCAGGTTGGACCAGAATGGGCTATATGCCCCTTCACATAGACATAGACAAAATTATGTCTATATACCCACATATTAGTATATGTATGTGACAGTGTGGCTATGGGTATTGAGAGGAAGAATTACAGATAATTAGTTAGGTTGCTAGATAATAACTAGCTAGCCAGTAACATACAAATGGTAGATAATAAATAGATGTTAGATAGAGAGATAGATACACAGATAAAACGTAGACGATAGATGTAAGACACAGAATAGATGGGAGATAGATAGATCCATATATAATACAAATTACCAATATCATGAGTTTACTGGTGGTTTGTGTTTTCTTTATGTTTGTGATCTCTTAAAGTTTTCTAAAATAAGCATTATTAACTTTTATGAAATAAAAAAGAAATCACAACTTTTTTTAATGTTTCAAAGCTGAAGAATTTTAGAATGACGAACAGGTCAAGAATGAAGCCGTTTCTGCAAACAACGTAAGAGAGACAATAAATGCAACTGAACATCCAGAAACTGAGAGTGAAGTTAAGGTTTTCTGTCAGATTACATGAATGTTGTGATCATGTGGGATGATGGCAGCAACTGCTCTGATAGAGGAAAAACTGTGGAATGTGTACTAAATTCTGGGTGAAAAGGGAGAAGGAGCACGGAGGCAAAGCACATGGAGAGGCTGCCTGATTGCAAGGAACAAGACGTGCTCACAGCATGTGCAGGAGAGGAGAATGCAAACAGCAGTGGGACACTTAGGTAAACTAACCATGCTGCTTTTTAAGTTCCTAGGAGGTAAAAGAATGAAGATTGTCTACAAAAATCTATTGATAGGCACTGTCCTTGGAGTAGCTGAATCAGGTGAAGAGATGTTAAAAGCTATGCAGATTTTGTAAACAGTGAAACTCATTCTGGAAGGCATGTTGGAAAGCTTGGAAGACAGAACAGTGGTGAGGTGACAAGTTGGTAGAGAAATTCTTAGATAAGGGTATTGGAAAATATTCACCAAAGTAGTTTCCATTTGGGAAGATAACCAAGGATACCAAGACTTGACAAGAAAATGTACAATTCTAGGAGAAAAGATGTAATTGTAGGAGAAAAATCAGAAAAATGCAGAAATGAGAGATGAAAGTTTTCATGTACAAATACTGCCTTGAACTATCTTCATGTATCCTAGAAATTTCCAAAAGCAATCTGAAATGTATAAACATTGCATTTCCTAGTGAATCATTGCCAGAATGCTTGAAATACCTGGCTGCTGGTACATACCTTAGATTGTGTTTACGTAGGAAAGGCATTTATCAGGAACAGTGATGCCTTGTGAATGAGATTAGAAAAGTAAAATAAATAGAATGAAACATGAATCACAGAATCTAAGGAGCTATAGGAAGTTTCTACATTGTTTTTGCTTCTTCTCAGGAGATAAGCTGAGTGACAGAGAGTAAGGAAATTATTTTTTTAATATTTATTTATTTTTGAGACAGAGAGACAGAAAGTAAGCAAGGGAGGGGTGGAGAGAGGGGGAGACATAGAATCTGAAGCAGGCTCCAGGCTCTGAGCTGTTACCACAGATCCCGATCCAAGACTTGTACCCATTGACTGTGAGATCATGACCTGGGTTCAAACCCATGGACTGCAAGATCATGACATTGATATGCCCAGAAAGCAATATCCTCAAAGACTAGAGACCACCAGGGAGACCGAGTCACACATGCAAAAGCAAAAGGCATTTATTCAGGCTTAAGCTCAGACTCTCAGACCTCACCAATGCGGTGGATCCATGCTGAGAGCCCCGAACAGAGGCTGGGTAGGGTTTTTGTGGGATTTGGAAAAGGAGGTGCTTACAGAAAATTATGACAATCATCATTGTACAGCAGCCTTAGCAACAATTTAACCATACACATTGTCCAGAGTGTTCGTTACTTTTGACAGGACCCAATCACGACATTTCTTGTTTCTATGAAAATAACCAATTACAGGGTGGGCCAACGACCCCCACGTGGGGTGAGTAACTGGTTAATCTAGTATTAAACAACAGGTAACTATTTATGGTTTCCATTTACAGGCCTGTCTTTAGGAATGTTAAGTGTGTTAGCTGGCCGCTTCTGATTGGGTGCTGCGAGGGTGGTCGCTTATTGAGCAATATGTGCCCGTTTCCTGCTATTGTCTAATGATTCTGGGAATCCGAAGGTTGGGCCTTTAAGCTCAGAGGGGAAACTTAAAGCCTGTCATGGAGTCAGCTTGGTTCAGACCTGTGTCCTTTCAACATGAGCCAAAGTCAGATGCTTAACTGACTGAACTTCCCAGGTGCCCCAGAGTGTAAGGAAATTTATAGTAGAAAAGTTGATTAGAAGGAGCACTGTTCTGCAGATGAAACCTATGTATGTACATAAGTCATAATGAAATTACTGGCCCAGAGACCTAAGCAAATATATCAGCAATTTCCCTGTCAAGCTTTGTAAATTGCCCCAAGACAGTCTTATTCTTGTTCTTGACCTTCTTAGTTAATAATTCCCTATTTTAGTAAACAATATTCATTAAAGTGAGACCAAGTAAGTGTAAATTATCAGTAGATATTAGAATCAATGATGAAGCTACAATATTTAAAAGTTTTATAAAGGAATAGTAATAGGTAGATAAATGGTTCAGAAATGAACCAGAAAATATTTTAAAATTTAGTACATAATAAGGTTATAATTTCATATAAGCTTAGAGTTCTCAATAGATGAGTAAGTGATATTAATTACTAGGTTTAGTAATTAGTAAATCTACTAATTGGAAAAGGAAAATATTATCTTAGTATTTCTGTCCAATATATGAATTCCAGATTGCTTAAAGATGAGTCAATAAAATATGAACATAAATAAACACAGTTTTCACCCACCAAATTGGCAGACTTTAAAAAAATTTTAACATTTATTTATTTCTGAGAGTCAGAGACAGAGTGTGGGTGGGGAGGAGAAGAGAGACACAGAATCTGAAGCAGACTCCAGGCTCTGAGCTGTCAGCACAGAGCCCAGTGAGGGGCTCAAACTCACAGACCACAACGTCATGACCCGAGCTGAAGTTGGACACTTAACCGACTGAGCCACCCACTCTCAGTAATAAAAAAAAAAACATTGTTTTTCAAGTAGTAATGTTTTATATTGCCAAGGGTACACTGTTGAAAAAGGAATCCAGTTCAATATTTTGTGCATGGTGTATACATTATTAACATTTTCTTGAGTTATATTCCAAAGTATAAAAATTTTCTTATGCTGAGGGCATGATCGCTCCTGGGCTTTAAAATATATGGCCAAATATCCTTCCTGTAATGTCAATTCATGTTGAGTACAGAAAAACATACTGTGCCAACAAGCAAAAAAGAAAAAACGGGGAGCTTCTAAAGGCCCTGCTTCCTCAAGCCAGAAACAAGTTACCATTCCAGGGTGTACTCTTTCAGGAAAGTTTTCTGCACGTCTATATGTGTATTGGTTTTTTCAAAATGAGATCATGATCTTACATTTTAAGGCATTCCTGTCATTTATAAACTTATTGTGAGAATCTTTACGTTAATAGATATAGTTCTGAAGCATTTGTATTGCTCCATTGTATGGAAATACAGTTTAGCTAATGCCCTTTTTTGGGATTGTTTCTAAAATTTCACTATGACACTGTTGCAGAGAATGTTCACGTATAAGCTTGTGAACGCTCTTACCGTTTGGAGACAGACACAGTTTAAGTAGAACATCTCTTGTTATTTCAGCTAGTTCTTATTGAGACTGGCAAACTGGATTGCAGGGTTGCTTAGCTGAGCTTTTGTTTACTGGGAAAGTATATCTACATCTATCTATAATATATCTATTTTTAATAAACCGATGGATTGATTGATATACCTGTGTTTGTACATGCATATCTGTACACATAACATCAGAGTAAATTAGTGCTCTATAAATTAGTCCCACTCTTGCCAAAATGGGCAATGTCCTTCACTGGAAACAAAAATGTGCAGTTGACTCTTAAACTATGCAGAGGTTAGGGGTGCTGACCTCCTATAGAGTCAAAACTCCCCATACAACATTTGACTTCCCCAAACCTTAACTGATAGCTTACCGTTAACTGGAAGGCTTATAGATAATATACACAGTTGATTAAAACATAGTTTGTGTGTTATATGTATTATATACTATGTTCTTACAATAAAGTAAGCTAAAGAAAATGTTATCAAGAAAATAAATCATAAGGAAGAGAAAATATATTTACAGTGCTGTACTATATTTATCAAAATAAATCTGTGTATAAGTGGACCTGGCAGTTCAAATCTATATTGTTTAAAGGTCAACTGTATTTACTGACAAATCTACCCATGGTAAGTGTAGCGTGCTCATGCAGTCCCTATCAATGAGATCTGATTGGTCATAGTCATCTGAAAATTTGAAATCAACTAATTCTTAGCATAGTGATTGTTTCCAGAAGCATGTTTTATTTCACTTGCATTTAAAAACCTTAAATATACCTTCTATGAAGATGTGGGATTTAGAAAATTTCAAAATAAACCTGAAAAGTGGGAGCTACAGGAAAATCTTATTGAATTTTTCAAAACTTTGGCTTTTCTGGGGCACCTGGGTGGCTCAGTCGGTTAAGTGTCCGACTTTAGCTCAGGTCATGATCTCACAGTTCGTGGGTTAGAGCCCCGCGTCGGGCTCTGTGCTGACAGCTCGGACCTGGGGCTGCTTCGGATTCTGTGTCTCCCTCTCTTTCTGCCCCTCCCCCACTTATCCTCTCTCTCTCTCTCTCTCTCTCTCTCTCTCTCTCTCTCTCTGAAAAATAAACATTAAAAAATAAAAAAAAATACTTTGGCTTTTCTTAGACGAGTAGGTCAGTTAGTAGATGAGTGTGTCTCTCTGTTCTATTTATAACTGAAAATGACACTTTTAATACTTTACTGATTTTTAGTTTTTGAGTTTCCTACCTTTTAACCAGCTTCATTCATTCACTTCATAAGTATTTACAATTACCTTCTTGATATTAGCACAGTGCCAGCTATTTTTTTTATTTTAAACATTTTTAATGTTTTTTATTTACTTGTTTTGAGAGACAGAGAGAGACAGTACTACCAGAGAGGGTCAGAGATTGAGGGAGCTTGAACCCACGAACTGTGAGATCTTGACCTGAGCCGAAGCCGGACGCTTAACTGACTGAGCCACCCAGGCTCCCCTATGTGCCAGCTATTTAAAAAAATCGAGCAAGATAAGAAACATCTAATATATTACTGGTGTCATTAACATAAATTTGCATAGATCATACAGCAGTCCCTTGCCAAAGATCACACAGCAAGGAACAAATAAGCATGAGAATTCAGTTTTCATATGCCCAGCACTCAAATGCAGAACATTCTCCTCCGAGACTTTATAATCAAGAATAGGCAACCCAAATATCATAAAATAAAGGATTAAATAGCATACTACATATGGGAGAAGATGGCAGGCAAGAGGCAATATTGCCATTGGTCATATTTGAGTTAGTCTTCTTGTCCAGGCATGATGGACTTCTTATAAGAAGATACTATGCTTAGAGAGAAAGAAGCAGGCTGAGGACGTAAGAACAGTTCCAGTGATTG